>NC_082681.1:7828981-8132314 GCF_025265405.1 Mesoplodon densirostris | reverse complement strand
GGAAAAATTGCTTTAGCAAGAAGGGGATAAAAATGAAAAGAGTCGGGCTTCCCTGGTGGCGCAGTGGTTGAGAGTCTGGCTGCCGATGCAGGGGACACGGGTTTGTGCCCCGGTCTGGGAAGATCCCACATGCTGTGGAGCGGCTGGGCCCATGAACCATGGCTGCTGAGCCTGCGCGTCTGGAGCCTGTGCTCCGCAACGGGAGAGGCCACAACAGTGAGAGGCCCGCGTACTGCAAAAAAAAAAAAAAAAAATTAAAGAGTCATAACATTGCATGTTTTCCTTATATAACATCTAGAAGCCAAAGGCATTTTTGGTATTTTGCTAAAATATAAATGCACATAAAAAAAATATATATTACAACCTATGGGTCTTATGAGGAAAACAGTTTAAGAATAAAAACCACACGGATCAAGAGGAAAGAATAACTGAGAAGAGATTTATATGTGTTCATACATAATATCAACATTTCCAAATTCCAGACCCAGGAACAAAATAGACTGATTTGGTAGTGATTGGTAGTGGCTGGGAACAAAGAGAGGTTCCATTTTTCCCTGTAAGGCAATGGGCCAACTCTTCAGTGCCCATGCCTGCAAGTAGTAGGGAGATTGGGACAAGGGAGCCTTCCCTAGGACTGAAAGTTAACTCAAAGGATCCAAACCCAATAGAAAATCAAAAGTCAATAATGTTTGAACCTGATAACGCAAGGTTTCCTGTAGGCCAAATGAGTGTAGCAAGCTCAAAGTGTGGTCAACTTAAGGAGTGCTAGGTAACAGAGGTTACCCCAAGTAAGTCAGGCCATCTAGTCCTTCCCTTGTACCATGTAGGAGGCTCAGAAAGACTCAGGCTTCCTGGCACCAATACAGCTGGTAGAGTGAGGCAAGGCAGATAACAGGCAGAGACAGAGACAGAGACAAGTACAAAGGAGCCTGGGGCTAGCTCCTCTATCTGACGGGTTGTGGAAACTCTGTCATAATGCAGACATGAGCCAGTTCTTCCATTTCCATTCAGGTGGAGGAGTGGGGTCAAAAACAGGGGAATCACAGAGCAGTCTATGTTCAGACATCCCACAGTGCATCCCACATCATCTAGAGGCCTGTTTACACGAGGCAGTATATGAGCCCAAAGGCCAGCATGGGGAAGGCAGGATCCTTTTCTGAGGAAAGGGACTGCAGAAAGCCAGATTAGTTCCAAAGAGGACCAAGCCATGGAGGGCAGGGTGCATGATTCAGGGCTTTCCTGGCCCAAATCTGCTTGGCAGCAGAGGCAAGTATAGGGAGGTAAAAGAGAGGAGAAGAATACACTGCTGACTGGAGACCTAACCCTCTTTTGGGGAGACCACCTCGATTCCTCAGACTTCAGGGACAGATGAGATGAGGAGGTAGAGGCTACTGAGATGCATAAACTCCTTTGTTATCAGGACTTATTGAGAACTGTGATGGCCTAACAGTACTGGTGAAGGCAGGGAACATGCATGTGTGTCTGTGTGTTGTGCTGCTGGTGAGGTAAATACAAAGGAAACAAGGCCAGGTTGACACTCCACAACCGCAATAAAGCGTCCTGGGAAAATGCTCTCTTTGTTCTGCTCATCATGCTGTTCCATAGCTCAAGGCATGTACCTCGCCTTCTATCTCCCCCCCTCCAGCAGTACTCAGAACTTTCTGACCAATAAACTCTTCCATTAATAGCCCCATTAGCTATTTCCTGGGTACAGCATGGTGAAAACTTAGCAAAAGGACCCAGAATAGGTTTCCAACGACCCTGCCTGAGCCCCACTTTCCTCATGGATTAACTAAGACAGAAAATAAAGATTATCCCCAATTAAGTAGTTTCCAAGAAAATATTTGAACAAGAAGATACAAACCTCTGACGCTCTGAGATTTCAACTTGTCATAGTGTTCTTCAGACATTCCCAGAGGGGTGTCATTCTTAAAGCCAAACTCAAAACATCTGGGAAATAGCAGGGCACCATATTCAATTTAACAAGCACCTTTTTTTTTTTCTAATTTTCATGCCATCGCCACCCAACTGTAACTGCACTTATACTCAGAATTTTTAAAAAAAGTAAAAATGAAGAGACTCAGCTAGGGCTTGTTAACGTCACAGCTGAGCTTAGGAAAACATTAATGGAACTTCATTGGCTGCAAGGGGGCTTCCCTACTGAGACGTTCAGCCTCTTCATGCTACCCAGCCATGTAACGCACAGAAAACTAGTCAACTGATGCAGCCCACTGGAAACCACACTGCTCAGTCTAGCCCATAGGATCTCTATCCCATCTGCACATGAGAATCATCTACAAGCTTTTTGTAAAAAATGATGTTCTTCCCCACCCCATCCCCCAACCTGCAACAATTAAATCAGAACCTCCAGCTGTGGTGTCCAGGCAGAAGGAAGAAAGGAAGAAAGGAAGGAAGGGAGGGAGGGAGGAAGGAAGGGAGGGAGGGAGGAAGGAAGGGAGGGAGGGAGGAAGGAAGGGAGGGAGGAAGGAAGGAAGGAAGGAAGGAAGGGAGGGAGGGAGGAAGGGAGGGAGGGAGGGAGGGAGGGAAAGAAGGCAGGCCACTTATTCTCTATAGTATTCCCTTCCCATAAATGTAAAATAAGAAAGTTGGACTAAGCCATCCCTGACATTTCTTTCAGGTTTATGATTCTATAAACATGAGATTTGATGCCTCAAGACATGTTTCAAGGCCAAGTATTGCTGTTTACCACATATGTATTTTTTGTTTTAAATATGATGTTTATTTAAATTATAAGACACGTCATTCAGAGAAAACCACCTAGTATTAATTTTGGAGTAAGGGATCCCTACTTAAAGATGGGTTGTCCTACATGTAATAGTCACATACAAAAGGTTATAAACTTGTCCTACACTCTTATGATGGTAACTGAAACACACCATCAGCCAAAATGTACTATGCTAATGATATGCTTTGCTTGTAGAGTAAATTATACAGTTGACCCTTGAACAACAGCAGGTTTGAACTGCATGGGTCCACTTGCATGCAGATATTTTTCAACAGTGACTACTACTCAGATGTGGGGAAACCACAGATACTGAAGACTGAGGGCTGCCTGTAAGTTATACACAGATTAAACCCCACATTATTCAAGGGTCAACCGTATATACGTAATATTTGTGAACATACTTCAGATACATACCTTGGATGATAAAAACAAAATGGAAGAAAATGAAAGAATAGAGAAAAACATTAAGTCAGTAGACAAAATGTAGTAAAAACAGATTATAGTTTTTAATCAAGATTATATTCTTGTCTTCAGGGATAGAGTATGGAATAGAGGAGCAGAGTTCTCGTGTAAAGCATAACCAGTTCCCTTTTCAGTAGACACCTGCCCCAGAAGAATAACATATATTTTATTGCCATCTTTCATTTGTAATGAGGCAGATTTATCTGTTTCCTGTGTTGGCTGTCCACCAAACAGGAGTCTGATCTGACTTAGCTACATATTTTTCCATTCACAGTAAGTAATCATTAGCTTAAGCACAAAGCTTAAAATTTAATACTAAACTTCAGCATAGTACCATCCTGCCTGCCACCTTAAAATGAATTTTTTTTGTAGTGTTGATTCCTTCTTTTAGTTTTTTTTATGAGCTATGATAAGTGACAGTCTCCTCAGGTGCTCCTTCACAAAAGAGGTAGCAGCTTCACCCTTATTGAACACAGGAGTATAAGTTGTCTACCATCAAGTTTCCTCCTCTAGAAATAGATATAATAATGCTGGCCTTACAAGTAATTATGGAGCTTGCATAAAATCACCTATTTGACCACACAGCAAATTGTAAGTTATTGAGGTCTTAAACCTTTAAAAAAAATCCTATAAAATGTAAGATATAACTGTATTCATTATTCCCACTATCATCCCCTCTAAAATTACTCTTCTTCTCCTGCACAGAGTTCTATAACATGTTATATTAATGTGATACTTTTTTTGTTTTTTACAAATATTGAACCAACATCAACACCAAAAAATCAAATAATTAGGTATATCTCTAACAAAAACTGTACAAGCTCTATAATGGGTAAACTTCAAGACTCTGATGAACAATATCAAAAAAGATTTAATAAATGGAGATGTAATCATTCTAAAGTTTATTTGGAAAGGCAAAAGGTCCTCAATAGCCAGCACAATATTGAAGGAGAAGAATAAAGTTAGAGGAAAGATATTACTCAACTTTAAGACTTACTGTAAAATTACAGTAATCAAGACTGTATAGTACTGGTAAAAGAATAGACATATATAATTATATAATGGCACAGAGAACCCAGAAACAGACGCACACAAATATAGTCAACTAATCTTTAACAAAGAGGCAAAGGCAATTCAATGGAAAAAAAGATAGTCTTTTCAACAAATGGAACAACTAGACAGCCACATGCCAAAAAAAAATCCAGACCTTACACCTTACACAAATATTAAGTCAAGGTGGTTTATAGACCTAAGTATAAAAAGCAAAACTATAAAACTCCTAGAAGATCACATAGGAGAAAATCCAGGTGACCTTGGTCTGGTGATGACTTTTTACATACAACACCAAAAACATGATCCATGAAAGAAATATTGGTAAGTTGGACTTCATTAAAATTAAAAGCTTCTGTTGGTGAAAGACACTACTAAGAGAATGAAATGACAAGCTCCAGACTGAGAAGAAATCTTAGGAAAACATATATCTGATAAATGACTGATATCTATAACAGTAAAAAAAAAAAAAACCTCTTAACACTCAACAATAAGAAAATAAACAATCCAACTAAAATAATGGGCAAAACATCTGAACACATACATCACCAAACAACAATGGCAAATAAGCATATGAAAAGATGTTCAACATCAGATGTCATTACGGAATTTCTCAAAATAAAATGATGAGATACCACTAAACACCTATTAGAATGTCTAAAATCCAACATAGTGACAATACCAAATGTTGGTGAGGATGTGAAGCAATGGAGAGCCTCTTTCGTTGCTGGTGGGAATGCAAAATGGTCCACTTTGGAAGACAATTTGGAACTTTCTTACAAAACTAAGCATACTCTTACCATACGATCCAGAAGTCACGCTCCTTGGGTATTCACCCAAATGAATTGGCAACTTATGTCCACAGAAAAGCCTGCACATGGATGTTTACAGCAGCTCTACTCATAACTGCCAAAACTTAAAAGTGATGAAGATGTCCTTCAATCGATGTATGGATAAATAAACTGTGGTATATCCAGACAATGTATATCATTCAGCACTAAAAAGAAAGGAGCTATCAAGCCATAAAAGACATGGAAGAACCTTAAACGCATATTACTAAGTGAAAGACACCAGTGCGAAAAGGCTACAAACTATATGATTCCAACTACGTACATTCTGGAAAGGGCAAAACCATGGAGAGAGTAAAAAGACCAGTAGTTATATTCCCCACTCTGAGTCTGAGGGTGTGTTTATCACCATTTATCATGTTGCCCTGTTCTTCTTATAGTATAGATAATAATCTGTAGACAAATCTAAAAATGATAAGAAAACAAGAGCTGGATAATTAAATCCTCCTGGTTTTAATATGTCTCTTTTTACAATTTAATTTTAAAATATAATTGACAGTATCATAAATGTTATTATTTTACATGTTTACACTATAATTCAGTAAAAATTAAAAAGTCTGATTCAGCTTTCTCATAGTTTCTTGTTTGCTTGTTTGTTTTTAAGGAAAAAATATACCTGGTTTATACTTCACTCATTTGTCTTCCTGGCCCTGATAGCAACTCCTGCTCTGCACCAAAGGAAAAATGGAGGAAGAGTATGAATGATTTTCACATCACTCTGGCAACTGGGTGGAGAGTAGATAATAGTGGGGCAAGAGTAGCAACAGGAAGAGCAGGTAGGAAACTAAACTAGGGGTGACTGGGATAGAAAGAAGTGGCTAGATTGGAGGTATTTTCAATATACAACTTTGTGATGAATTTGCTCATGAACTAAGATTTGAAGAGTAAAGACTGGGGAAATAACAAATCTAGGGTTAGGGACTGGAGTTCCAATTTGGACATATTAAGACTAAGATAGCTTATAAACATCCAAGTGGAAATACTGAGCATCCATTGTTTTAACTAAAATGTAAGTTTTATGAGTACAAGAGCTTTATTTTCCTCACCACTGGGGCTTCCCTGGTGGCGCAGTGGTTGAGAGTCCGCCTGCCGATGCAGGGGACACGGGTTCGTGCCCCGGTCCGGGAAGATCCCACATGCCACGGAGCGGCTGGGCTCATGAGACATGGCCGCTGAGCATGCGTGTCTGGAGCCTGTGCTCCGCAACGGGAGATACCCCAACAGTGAGAGGCCTGCGTACTGCAAAAAAAAAAAAAAAAAAAAAAAAAAAAAGTATATTTCCTCACCACTGTATCCCAGACAAGCACACAGTAGTTGTTCAATTAGTACTTAAGTAAATGGATGAATATAAAGATGGCTCATAAAATATAATGGGTAAGGAGATACCTGAGGTCAGGATGGGGAACATAAATAAGAGAAAGGGTAAATTAAATCATATCAGTGCAAGAATTGCAGTAAGTAAGCAAAAAGGATAAGAGGAAATGATTAGAGAGTGACATGCTTGAAACTGGAATTCCAGAATCGTAAACAAGGAACTTTGTGGCTGATTTGGGCTTGAGGAAAATGATCAGTGATAACAAGGTCACCCAACTGGAAGGCCAGAGTACTGGACAGGTGATTCCAGCAAAAAATGAAAGGAATGAAGAGGAACACAGTGAACCAGGTACCACAGTCTTAATGAGGGTAGGGGTAGCGGTGATCAGGATGTGGACAGATGACATCAATAAGGAGATGAAGTGGGTAGTACAGCCTTATGACATATGTTTCAAAGTAGGGAATTTTGAAGCAAAAATTAAAAGAGAAAATATTTGGAGGAGTCACTGCCAATGATTTTTATTTAATTGATTGATGAACTGAAGAAAGATTGACATAGCATCAAATTCCTTTCTGTTGTTGTTCCTATTTTCATTGCCATAGTCCCCTGTGGTGGGCAGAATAATGGCCCTCGAAGATGTCCATGTCCATGTAAGTTCTGGAACCTGGATGTTACCTTACGTGGCAAAAGGGGCTCTGCCGATGTGATTAAGTTAAGGACCTTGAGATGGGGGGATTATCCTAGGTTTTCCATGTGGACCAAATGTAATCACAAGGGTCCTTACAAGAAGGAGAGAGGAAGGTCAGAGTAGCTGGACATGTGATGACAAGAAACAAGAGGCTGGAATAATGTGAGGAAGGAAACGTGCAAACCAAAGAATACAGGCAGCCTCCAGAAGATGAAAAAGGCAACAGAACAGATTCTCCTCTGATAACATTCAGAAGAAATACCACCCTACTTACACCTTGATTGTAAACTTCTGACCTCCCAAAATGAAAGAGAATAAATTGTGTTGTTTTAAGCCACTAAGTTAGTGGTTGTGTGTTACAGCAGCAGTAGGAAACTAATACAGCCCCTGGACACCATCATGAGCTATAGGAGAAAGTTGTCACACCAAGGTGACATGGCAGGCTTTAGGCAATCCTTCTCTCTTGCGTTTCAAGATAATGTGGCACCCTGCCTCATACTCATGCCTGTCACAGAACGTGCACGTGTCGTGCTGTGAAGTCCTTAAGGGAAGTAGCCTCCCTCCTTTCCATCTTGCATGTATATGGGTTGTTGCACTTCTCACAGTAGTTTACAGTTATGATTTAAGTGTCTTATCTAGCTTTCTCCTGACTGTAACTTCCCTGTAGTTTTCCTATATATTCTCTATCGCCTTAATCTCAGTGCTTAGCAAAAGATTTATCACTGTGCTCAGCACACGTGAATTAAACAGAATCTAGAAAGGGTGAAACGTACCCCACTTACAGATGCTAGGAAGAAAGCTCAATACATAAGGCATGGGCTCTAAAGAGGATAGAAACACAACCAGGATCACAGGGCAGGGCTGGAGAGCAGCAAACAAGCCTTACTGCTGAGATCCTGTTTGCTCCCTAGATCCCGCTTGCCTGAGGTCAGGTGTGGTCCTAGAGCCTGACAAGTCTTTTGTGAAAAAACACAATGCAAGCATAAGATACTTGAGTGATGCTTGGCTCATTTACAAAGTCAGTCAACAAGTCTGGATTGTACAATAATTTCAAAAATGAGCAGCAAAATTAAATCTCGTTAAAGATGTAACTTTTTGAATTGCCTTCTGAGTCAGTTTATGAGTCACATAAGAAAATTGGTCCCATTGTTTACTAGTCACACCTTATTTCTGAGAAAAATAGAAATTTATTGAATGAATCAATGAATGAATTTCAGGCAAGACTTTCAACAATTTCTGAAGTAAAAAATCTTCACTCAAAGGACAAAAATGTGCCACAGGATCTAAAGGCCTCTTCTCAAAGAGATGATTTGGAGGAAACAGCAGACATTTATGTGTGTACATTTTGATCTCTGTGTTAAACATCACTTGCATTCCTTATCCCAGCTCACCAGGAGTAACTCAGTGGCACATTTAAAATGGACTTTGCCAGTTCCAGAGGTAGCTTATCTCAAAACAGGCTTTTGAACCCAAAACAAAGCTACCTTGATTTTCTACCGTGAAAGCTGCCTGTAATTCAGTCATTAATCCAACAAACATTTAAGTGCTTATCTGAACTAGGCACTGGAAATGCCATGATAGACAAGACAGATTCCTGACATCATTGAACTCATAGTCTAGCCAAGGGGACAGACAGTGGATGAGCAATCTCCATGATGATGAGTTTTATGTCATGGGGAACACAGAGTGCTATGGGATTCTCACCTAAACTGGGGAAAGCTTCTTGGAGGAAATGACCTTGAGTTGAGATTTAAGCAACAGATAGGGATTAGCTGGGTGAAAATGGCAACAGAAAAGAGTGGGCGCAATTTCAGGCAAAGGATCAGCGTGTATAAAGGCCCTGAAGCAACAAAGAGCATGACTGTTTGAAGAAGTAAAATAATTTCAGTGTGGTTAGAGCAGAAAGGATAAGAGGGAAAAGGTAGGTGGGTCACTAGTATGGTCAAGTCCACGGGCCCCTATAGCTCATGTAAGACATTTTTCTCAGGACCAGTCAAGTAAACAGGAAGAAAGAATGCCATCCAGATCTATGATTCTATGATGGATTTAATTTAGGTTGTATTTCTGTTGAGGTCCTCATTTCAGCTGAATAAAATATATGTATGTATGTGTGCATTAAGGGTGTGTTTTAGAACACGCAACTGGATCCTGGTACATGAAGACCAAGTCATAGGCAGGTCATACCAGAAAGAGCACCGAAGCTGGCTCTGAACCTAAGCACCAGCTGGTAGCAGCTACATCCAATTGCGTGAACTGACTCTCACAGCAGTGGTTCCTCCTCAAAAGCTATGTCCAAACAATATGATGTCTACTGGTAGTGAAAGATCGTCCTTGCCCAGATGCTGGATTCAGAACTCGCTAAAGCAGAGGTGAAGCGATTTACCAGAGGCATCTTTTGCCACACCCTGACTGTTCTATTTTGTGGCACATATTTGCATTAGAAGGTGATGCATGGGCAGTTCTGTGCTCCCCCATAGAGGCCCAGCGTGCAAACAGCTGTGGCCGCACACGGCAGTCACTGTCATGTGTTGCCAGCAGCATAGGCGTCTGTGCTGACAATACATACAAACAGTTCCCCGGCTACTGAGAACACCTAACAGGTGAGGGGCACCGGAAGAAAATTTAAAACAAACAACAAAACCCAGAAACTCCCTTTCTCTTCATCACGAACACCTTCATTATCAGTAGAGTCAAGCACTGCATTCATGCTAAATATGGACCACTTTGACATTTAAAGTCCCATGTTGCTTTAAGATTAAATAGCTTCAGAGTGAGAAATTATTGCTATAGTAACAGATGATCCACAGTTCTTTTAAAAATAAACTTCCATGTCAAAGCAAGAATCCATTCAAACTGTATTAATAATAAGCAAGCAAACTGAAAAAGAGAAAGGTGGTATTTAAAAGCATTGAATGTTTTCCATTTTTATTTCTTTAAAGAAACTACGTAACCATACCTAGAATAGAAATTTTGCATCGAATCAAAGGATTCCCATTTGCTTAACACCAAGGGAGAGCTTTGCTTTTTCAGCGAAAACATTTTTTGCTTTTTATACCTAAGATTTTAATAAAGGGCACAACATTTGCAAATGTGTTTGGTTCTTTTGAGAAGAAGAAAGACCTCTCTTTTTTTAAGGGATTGGCTCTTAACTAAATGGAGGTTTTGTTACGAACATGGACTGAAGTTAGATTGACTTCAATCTTTCTTCAATTTTCTATTTATGTGATTCTTTATGTGACCGTAGATAACCAGTTTTCCCCTTTTCTGTGGCTTAGGTCAAATGCCTGAAAAAAATGGACAAATATTTTAAGACCCCTTGCTCAGCACTAACTACAAGAGCCAGAATTAGTCAACTGGGTCCCCAGTGGCACAGGGCTCACAGACACTTGGGATCACATCCCTGCCCAGTAACTTGTGACCCTGAGCTAGTCCCTTCACTTTTCTAAAACTCACATACTTCATCTGTAAAACAAGACTTGTGATGGCTGCATGCCTTCTTCCACAATGGATTTGGGGGAGCATCAAAAGAAATGAAGAGACGTGAACATGCTTTGGAAACTCCAAAATTCAGAGATCATAATTGCATTGCTCTCCTCTCTCACAAAGAAACTTTTTGTTGTTGTTGTCATGTGTATGTGTGTGAAATTTTGCACTCTTAATGTGTAGTTACACATGTTGGTTTTTCTCAGAATGTTTGTGTTCCTCAGCCACAGGAGACAAAGTGCTTCTGAAGCCACTTCTAGTTTATAGTCAAGCCCAAAAGAAAAAAAAGAGAGACTCTCATCAGCATAAAGTCTGATTGGATAGGGAAGAGCAAGGTGCAGCTGCCAGTAATTTATAACTATTCTCCCATTTTACAGATGAGGAAAGTGAAGCTCAAATAAATGTGGTTTCAAGTCTAAGGATACACAGTTAGTAACGGGCAAGATCCAGCCTAAATTCAGATCTTATGATTTTTTAGTCTGGTCTTCTTTCCACTAAAAGAACTCCAGAGAAAATCTGGATGAGACTTGAGTGCTAAAAGGATGAGAATGTCATAACTAATAAGAACCTGCTGTATAAAAAAATTAAAAATTAAAAAAAGAAAGGATGAGAATGTCAGCCTTCCAGACTGGGTATAAAATCTTTTGGTCAGTTTCACTTCGAAAGGTAAACTGTGAAAAGGGAATGCATTCCTATCTCAAGGACCAGTTGAGGTTCTATACCTCAACTAGGGAAAGATAATAAAGTTAGAACTAAGCATGATGGAAAGGGGAAGCCAGTGGCCTCTAATTTTGCTAGAAAAGGAATAAACATCCCTGAAAAACAAAAAGATGAATTTAGCTGAAGTGAGGAAATCATGGTTCCGGTTTCTGGCTTTCAGAGACACTTCATCAAAGAGATTTTAAACTACATGCAAGAAAATAACTCATCTAAGATCACACACCTGACCTCTTCTTGCAGGTTAGGCCTGGATTTCCATTCTCAATGACAAAGGGGAGCCTCAAGCTGGGGGCTCCTCCTCAGTCTATAATCAGGTAAACTGGAGCTCCCCTTGGATCTAAGTTGAATACTGAATTTGATTCAGATTCGCTACTTTGGGTATGTATGATTGAACACTGCCCAGAAAAGTGGTTATAACAGAATTGATTTTTTACCAGAACTGAATATTGACGAATTTCTCAGAGTTCTTTGTGCACAGGAGGTAAC
Source organism: Mesoplodon densirostris (assembly GCF_025265405.1). Lineage (NCBI taxonomy): Eukaryota > Metazoa > Chordata > Mammalia > Artiodactyla > Ziphiidae > Mesoplodon > Mesoplodon densirostris. The sequence continues at coordinate 8,120,516 of NC_082681.1, read as the reverse complement.
CAGGATTATATGTCAACACACACTGGGAGCGAGCCAGCCTTGGTGGGGGAATGTCCCCAGCGCCATCTAGTGTCAATGCCATTGGAGTAAATGTTCTTGAAATGAGAAGTACTCACAAGTGCCATCTAGTGACACAAGGAAAAAGGACTCCCAGGACCAGAGAATTTAGCTGAAATCCTTTGGGAGCTAAAAGCTAAATAAAATTGATTTAACTAGCAGACAGAAACCAACAGCACATTAAAAGGATCATGCACCATGATCAAGTGGGTTTATCCCAGGAATGCAAGGATTTTGCAGTATCTGCAAATCATCAATGTGATATACCATATTAACAAATTAAAGGATAAAAACCATATGATCATCTCAACAGAGGCAGAAAAGGCTTTTGCCAAAATCCAATACCCATTTATGATAAAACCCTCCAGAAAGTAGGCATATAGAGAACTACCTCAACATAATAAAGGCCATATACGACAAACCCACAGCCAACATTGTTCTCAATGGTGAAAAACTGAAACCATTTCCTCTAAGATGAAGAAGAAGACAAGGTTGCCCACTCTCACCACTATTATTCAACACAGTGTCAGAAGTTTTAGCCACAGGGATCAGAGAAGAAAAAGAAATAAAAGGAATCCAAATCGGAAAAGAAGTAAAGCTGTCACTGTTTGCAGATGGCATGATACTATACATAGAGAATCCTAAAGATGTCACCAGAAAACTATTAGAGCTAATCAATGAATTTTGTTAAAATATCAGGATACAAAATTAATGCACAGAAATCTCTTGCATTCCTATACACTAATGATGAAAAATCTGACAGAGAAATTAAGGAAACACTCCCATTTACCACTGCAACAAAAAGAAGAAAATACATAGGAATAAACCTACCTAAGGAGACAAATGACCTGTATGCAGAAAACGACAAGACACTGATGAAAGAAATTAAAGATGATACAAACAGATAGAGAGATATACCATGTTCTTGGATTGGAAGAATCAACCTTGTGAAAATGACTATACTACCCAAAGCAATCTACAGATTCAATGCAATCCATATCAAACTACTAATGGCATTTCTCACAGAACTAGAACAAAAAATTTCACAATTTGTATGGAAACACAAAAGAGCCCAAATAGCCAAAGTAATGTTGAGAAAGACAAACAGAGCAGGAGGAATCATCCTCCCTGACTACCGATTACACTGAAAAGTTACAGTAATCAAGACAGTATGGTACTGGCACAAACACAAAAATACAGATCAATGGAACCAGAGAGAAAGCCCAGAGATAAACCCATGCACATATGGTGACCTTATCCTGGATAAAGGAGGCAAGAATATACAATGGAGAAAAGACAGCCTCTTCAATAAGTGGTGCTGGGAAAACTGGACAGCTACATGTGAAAGAATGAAATTAGAACACTCCCTTCACACCATACACAAAAATAAACTCAAAATGGATTAAAGACCTAAATGTAAGGCCAGACACTATCAAACTCTTAGAGGAAAACATAGGCAGAACACTCTATGACATAAATCACAGCAAGATCCTTTTTGATCCACCTCCTAGAGAAATGGAAATAAAAACAAAAATAAACAAATGGGACCTATTGAAACTTCAAAGCTTTTTCTCAGCAAAGGACACCATAAACAAGACCAAAAGACAACCCTCAGAATGGGAGAAAATATTTGCAAATGAAGCAACTGACAAAGGATTAATCTCCAAAATATACAAGCAGCTCATGCAGCTCAATATCAAAAAAACAAACAACCCACTCTAAAAATGGGCAGAAGACCTAAATAGACATTTCTCCAAAGAAGATATACAGATTGCCAACAAACACATCAAAGGATGTTCAACATCACTAATCGTTAGAGAAATGCAAATCAAAACTACAATGAGGTATCACCTCACACCAGTCAGAATGGCCATCATCAGAAAATCTACAAACAGTAAGTGCTGCAGAGGGTGTGGAGAAAAGGGAACCCTCTTGCACTGTTGGTGGGAATGTAAATTGATACAGCCACTATGGAGAACAGTATGGAGGTTCCTTAAAAAACTAAAAATAGAATTACCATATGACCCAGCAATCCCACTCCTGGGCATATACCCTGAGAAAACCATAATTCAAAAAGAGACATGTACCACACTGTTCATTGCAGCACTATTTACAACAGCCAGGACATGGAAACAACCTAAGTAGCCATCAACAGATGAATGGATAAAGAAGATGTGGCACATATATACAATGGAATATTACTCAGCCATAAAAAGAAACGAAATTGAGTTATTTGTAGTGAGGTGGATGGACCTGGAGTCTGTCATACAGAGTGAAGTCAGAAAGAGAAAAACAAATACCGTATGCTAACACATATATATGGTATCTAAAAAAAAATGGTCATGAAGAACCTAGGGGCAGGACAGGAATAAAGGCGCAGACATAGAAAATGGACTTGAGGACACGGGAAGTGGGAAGGGTAAGCTGGGACGAAGTGAGAGAGTGGCATGGACTTATATATACACTACCAAACATAAAACAGATAGCTAGTGGGAAGCAGCCACATAGCACAGGGAGATCAGCTCAGTGCTTCGTGACCACCTAGAGGGGTGGGATAGGGAGGGTGGGAGGGAGATGCAAGAGGGAGGGGATATGGGAATATATGTATACGTATAGCTGATTCACTGTGTTATAAAGCAGAAACTAACACAACATTGTAAAGCAATTATACTCCAATAAAGATGCTAAAAATAAATAAATAAACGGTAGCTATGTCTATTATGGTATCCTGACTGTCAAGCCTACACTTGAATTAATGTTTGGTGATGATGATGGTGATGGTGATGAAAGACGAGCAAGAGGAAGAAGAGGATGAGGGGGAGGAGAAAGAGGAGGAAGGGAAAGAGAAGATCAGGATAGTCTCAGGAGTATCAGTGGAAAAAAAGATCCTGGCTTGAAATCTTGTGCAAGATTCTTGGGTAGATGAAAACTACCTAATATATTCTTACTGAATTATATCAGTCTCTGCATGGGCCACCGTCTGTCTTGAACATTCTAGTGACCCAGAATTCAAGCTTCTCCTTTCCCTACTCCAGCCAGGTGGAGTTGGATATGACTTTTTTTTCCTTCCACTGTCCACTTTGGGAATGACTTCAAGTTTTGCATTTAGTCCCTTTAAGTACATCCCACACAGAACATATTCAAAATGTCTGGATTGAATGTTTCTCACCTATAGTGGTTCTCAAAGTGTGCTTCCCAGACCAGCAGCATCAGTAATGCCTAGGAACTTGTTAGAAATGTGAATTCTTGGACCAACCCTAGATCTCTTCATTGAGAAACTCTGGGGGCGGGCCCAGTGTTCAGAGTTTTAAGTCCTCCAGGCAATTTTGATGCATGACTAAGTTCTGAGAACTGCAGCTGTAGTGAAACCAAATAGAGCGGCCAAAAAGTGCTCTCTCCACTTAGTCCCTGAGAGGTTTCTGATTTTCAAGCGAGAAGAATGAGGCAGAAGCAAGACTCCCTGGAGAATGAGCATCTTCTCCAGCAAATTGCAAAGGGATTTCACATGAGAGGAACCAGAAAACTGTGTTGCTCAGTCAGCCAAAAAATACTGAGTATCTACCATGTTCCAGGAGTTGGGTGAAGTGCCAGGGAAACCATGGCAAATGCAACATATGATCCCAGTTCTCTAGGACTTAACAATGGTTGTGAAAGACCTGTATTTCACAAGAATCAAATTGGTAAAGATGGAGAGTCTGACAAAGCCAAATGTTGGAGAAACAGGAACTCTCACTTACTGCTGTGAAGAGTGGAAATTGGTACAACTGCTCTGCAGAGCAATTGGGTGAAATCTAGTAAAGTTGGAGATGTATAACCCCTAGCAATTCCATTCCTAGGTTTATATCCTAAGCCTGGAGAAGCTCCATTGGTTTTTCACAGAGAAATGTACAGGAATGTTTACTGCAGCACTGTTCATAATAGCAGAAAAATAGGGACAACCTAAATGTCCATTTATAGGAGAATGGATAAATAAAGTATGATAGAGTTGTACAGTGAAATGCTATCAGTAACAAATTAACACTAAAGAAAATGAGTGAAACACAACCTTGATAAATTGCAAAAGCATAATAATTAACCAAAAAAGCAAGTCATGGAATGATATGTACAGCGGGATTCTATTTAAAGTTTTAAAATATGCAACATAATACTATATGTTGATAACAGATAATACATATGCAATGAAAGCATAAAAGTATGCATGGAATAAAAATACAACTGGAGGACTGAGGTCACCACTGGGAAAAGAAGGAGAGAGGAAGGACACAAGATTGAGATGGGTCCACGGTGGGATTAGATTGCATTTGTTATGCTACATTTCTTAAGCTGGGTGATGGGTAAATGGTTGTTCACTATATTAGACTTCATAGGTTTTTTTGTACCTGAAACATTTCATAATAAAATAAATTTACATTAAAAATTGATTTAATTGCAATCTCTCATAGATAGGAATTAAGTTGTATTTCCAATTGTAAGTGTATTATAATGTATTTCCTTTGGGTTTATCTATGAGAAAACTTAGCCTTCTCTAATCACCCCCACAAACCCACCCTCCAAAATACAACCTTCTCCACTAAGCTCCCCAGAACTTTTCCCCTGTCTCCCATACTCTACTCACAACAAAGACAGCAACCAGACTAGGTTTATAATCCAGGTCATGTCATCACCCTGCTCAAAACCCGCCCAGAGTTCCTCATGTCACTCAAGGTACCAGTCAAACTGCTTACCAATCCCTAAATAATCTGGGCCCCAATGACCTCTGTGAAATATCTACTACACCTTCTCCGTCGCCTACTCAGTTCCAGCCACATTGGTATGCACGCAGTATCTCAAACACATCAGACATGCTTCTGCCTTAGACTTGTTGATCTTTTCCCTCTGCCTGGATGAATGTTTCTAATATGTGATGTAAATTTGGATTTAGAAAGACTGGCTTTTCAGAAGGTGGAGATGGTATAGTATAGTGGTTAAGAGCATGGGCATTGGTGTTAAACACACCTTGGTTCAGTCTTGGATCCACCCCACGCTAGCTGTGTGACTCTGAACAAGTATTCAATCTCCCTGATCCTCAGTTTCCTCATCTGAAAAATGGGGATGATTATAAAACCTGTTTAGAATGTTGTGACTTGTTCCTAGCAGAGGCCAGGCACATAGTAGAACTTCCATAAATATTGCCTTACTGCTGTTAAGATGGAAAAATGCAGGCTGATGATGGTTTGGTCAGATGGTGGTTTACCAGCATGAACGATTGGACCGAAAGTGTACTACTAAGAATGTAGCCAGGGCTTCCCTGGTGGCGCAGTGGTTGAGAATCTGCCTGCCAATGCAGGGGACACGGGTTCGAGCCCTGGTCTGGGAAGATCCCACGTGCCACGGAGTAACTAGGCCCGTGAGCCACAATTACTGAGCCTGCACGTCTGGAGCTTGTGCTCCGCAACAAGAGAGGCCACGATAGTGAGAGGCCTGCGCACCGCAATGAAGAGTGCCCCCCACTTACTGAAACTGGAGAAAGCCCTCGCACAGAAACAAAGACCCAACACAGTCAAAAATAAATAAATAAATAATTTTAGAAAAAAGAATGTAGCCAAAGCAGCTCAATCCTATGCCTTGCGCATTTCCCAAAGGAAGACATAAATGGCTTGCACTTCAAAATCAGAGATAGCATGTAGGAATAACAGCAAAACCAGGTGGCCAAAGATCTCACCAAGGAGGAATGCTGGGCCAACATTCTCATCATGAAAAATAAACACAATGTTTAAGGCATTAATCTTATCTCAAAATACATAAGGATGGGAGAGGGAGATGTGGCTTAGCAACAGCACGTGCAGAGACGGAAGGAATTTGAGTCATCTGCAAGTTCAATAGAAATGAGGAATGCTGCATGACTGCCAGAAGGGCTGATCTGCTCCTGGACTGCATTAGCAAAAGCACCGTGTTCAGAACAAGAGCTGGGCTAGCTCCATCCTTCCCTGGACAGCTGGAGGGGCGGGCTCATTTCTGGGCAGCGCCCTTTCAGCGGACATGCCCAGAGGGTAGTCACTCAGATGGCAAAGGGATGACAGACATGGGAAACAATTCACAGGCCTTGGGATGTTTAACCTGAAATGTGCAGACCGGAGAGCGCTGCCTTCAAATCCCCACAGGGCTGTCACGTGAGAGAAGGAAGAAACTTATTCTGCTCCTTATTCTGGATGGCTTCACTCAACAAAATACCAAGGACTTAGAAAAGTTCCAGGAAGACAGATTTGGACTTGAACAAGGAAATCTCCCATGTAAAATTGCTCCCCTAGAGTAGGAGCTGCTTCGTGATGTAGTCAATGCCTTATCACCAGAGACTTTCCAGGAGAAACTGCTATGGAGAATACTGCAGACACTGTTCAAGCATTCTGGAGAAGTCGAGCTCATGGCAAAGCTTCCAATCCTGAAATTGGAATTTTTAGGGCAGTGAAACTATTTTATGAGACAGATGACAAGGAACAAAACAATCTTGAACTAGAGATGCCAGAGTTGGATATGGCTGGAAAGTGAGAGATGCAGAGAAGTTAAGGAAAGACTGAGAGATGCAGCAAGAAAATGAGAGAAGTGAGAGGTGCAAGGGGTTTGTTGCTAATCAGAGTAGGAAACAAGACACCAACGCCTTCAAGTCCCCTCTTTGTTGTAAGGCTCAGGGCCCAGAGGCTTTCCCGGGGTGAAACTCTGGGCTCCCAGGTAGCCAACCTGAGTCAGTTTTCTCTGTTCTACACCTACTCCACTCCCAAGTTGGCAAATTCATAACCTACACTTCTGTTTTGGCCTCTACTCTTCAGTTGTGGTTAGTTGCTCAGCCTGATCCCAGCCCATTGGCAATGCCATAGTTTATCCCCAGGCCTGGGCCTTGACCCTGATTTTCAGCCTATGGATGTGAACTTGCCACATAGAAGATGAAGCTAAATGAAGTTAAGGAGGGGCCAAAGCTGGATTTTTATTGCAAATATGTGTTTAGACATTGCTTGCCTTCAGAATGCAAAAAAGTGGATAGTGTATCCACCATAACGTTATAAGCAAAGGATGTGATTCTCACCTATGCCCAGTCAAAGTAGAGATGCCTCTTCTTAGGATGAGTCAATGTATTCATTTATAAATGTGCCATAATTTTTTTCACTTCAATGAAATCATATGAAATAGAATTTATCAGAATTGTTGCATAACTGGACTATAAACTGCTGGGTCTGTGAACTTTCATGTTGTATACACCCAATTATCAATAGTAAACAAGCATTTTGATGAACCATGTTGGAAGAAATACTGAATTCTCTTATTTTAAATTAATAGATTACTTTTAGAGCAGTTTCAGGTTTAAATAACAGTTGAGCAGAAAGTACAGAGTTCCCATATACTCCCTCTTCCCACCCCCATTCAGTTTCTCCTAGTAGTAAGGTCATACGTTTGTGTGGTACATGCATTACAACTGATGAAGCAGTATTGAGAGGTTATTATTAATTAAAGCCCATAATTTACATTAGGGTTCACTCTTGGGGTTGTACGTTCTATGACCTTTGCCAATTGCATAATGTCATGCATCCACCATTACAGTACCATAGAGACTAGTTTCATTGCCCTAAAAATCCCCTGCACTCTACCTATTCATCCCTCCCTCCCGCCTCTAAACCCCTGGCAACTGCTGACCATTTTACTGTCTCCAGTTTTACCTTTTCCAGAACGTCATCTAGTTGGAATCATATATAGTATGAAGACAATAATCCACTGTCTGAATGTACCACAGTTTATTTATCCGTCCACCCACTGAGTGACATCTTGGTTGCTTCCAAGTTTTGGCATTATGAGTAAAGTTGCTATAAACATTTGAGTGCAAGTTTTTGTGTGGACATAGGTTTCCAGCACATCTGGGTAAATACCAAGGAACACAATTGCTGGATCATATGGCAAGAGTGTGTTAACTTTTGTAAGAAACTGTAAACTGTCTTCCACAGTGGCTGGACCATTTTGCACTCCCACCAGTGATGAATGAGAGCTCCTGTTGCTCCACAGCCTCGCCAGCCCAACCCAACATTTGGTGCTGTCAGTGTTCTGGATGTTGGCCATTCTAACAGGTGTGCAGTGGCATCTCACTGCTGTTTTACCTTGCGTTTCCCTGATAACATATGATGTGGAGCATCTTTCCATACGCTTACTTGCCATCTGTACATCTTTGTTGGTAAAGTGTTGGTTCAGATAGTTTTCCCCCTTTTTAATTGGGTTGTTTCCTTATTTTTGAATTTTAAGAGTGCTTTGTAAATTTTGGATACGAGTCTTTTATCAGATATGTTTAGATAATAAGGAAAATATTTTACAGATGTTAATTCATTAAAATGAATAAATAATGAATTCGTTCTGTAATTAAAATTATTTTGCGATTTTTCTTGATTCTTCTCTGCTTTTTAAAATATGTTACTTGGTATGACTTATCTTCTCATTCTAAGTCAATATTCATGTTCGTTTTTAATGATGTAATCTTACTAAGGAAGCTCCCTGCCAAATTATATAAGCTTCAGGCCTCTCAAAACCTGAATCTGGCCCTGAGTCCTGGCTTGGGGCAGCCTAGGGGCCTTGCCGTCTAGAGTCATCTGCAGCTGCTTGACTAGGCAGTAGAGGGCAGGCTAGATTTCAATGCTGGCCCACATAGGTATGCATTACCAAGAGTCAAGCCAGAGGGTGTCACCATTGTCAGAGGCCAGGTTCTCAGACTAAGTACGTCAACCTCTGGAAACCCAAGTGTTCTCTCATTGTCATCCTGCTCCCTTCAAGGCTTGTCTAAAACTGAACGAAAAATCAGTTTCTTTGTATTCCTCTCACCCAATTTTTCAAGCCAGAAAGTCAGGCACCATCATGGAATCCATCCCCCCTTCTTCTTAAACCTAACCAATCAGCCAGATCTGTCAGTGCTGCACTATAAACATCTCTTGAATCTATTCAGTTCTCCATGCTCCCCAGTGCCACCAAGCTAGTCAAAGGCACATTTCTCTCTTGTTGCACAAGTGCAGTGGTCGGCAGCGCAGTGTCCCACTGCTTCCACTCATACCACTTCTTATCCAGGCCCGACACAGCAGCCAGTGTGAGAACAGCCTGATCATGTCACTCCCCCGTTTACAACTCCCCAGTGGCGCCTACAATTGGTAATAATTAACTTCAAGCCTAACCTGACCTAGGGCCCCTTGTAATCTAATAATCTAGCCCCTGCTGACCCCTCTAACTGATCTCTCACCTCTGCTCTCCAGTGTTCCAGCCATACCTATAGCCTTAGTTATTCCACCCAGTCAAGCCCCCTCTCCTCTCAGCCTCTATATCTTCCTGTGCCTTAGAACACTCTCCATCCCAGCCCACTAGCTAATTCCCACTCAACCTTCAGGAGTACAGGTTTCATATCCTCCAGAAATCCTCTCTAGATGCACAACAACTAGACTAGGAGCCTCCTCCTGTGAGCCCCCACAGCACCTGACTGACCCCTATTGTAACATGTGATGTGTCGTGCTGCAATTACCAAGTTTTAAAACTATTTTTTACTTTATTTGATTTTTGATTACAAAAGATAATTGCTCTATATAACAAGTCAAACAGTACAGAGATGTAAAATGAAAGATCAGTAAGCTTCGGAGGCTAGTGCTTCGGTCGGTCGCATCGCAGGGAGAGGACTGGCGGCGTGAACAGAGCCTAAATGGGCTAGTGCGCCACGGCTGGTCGGAAGGGAGTCCGGGGAAAAGTCTGGAGCTGCCGAAGAGGCAAGAGACTTTTTCTTCCCTCTTTGTTTCCTGGTGCACGAGGAGAGGGGATTAAGAGCGCTGCTTAAAGGAGCTCCAGAGACGAGTGTGAGCCGCGGCTATCAGCATGGACCCCAGAGACGGGCATGAGACGCTAAGGCTGCTGCTGCCGCCACCAAGAAGTCTGGGTGCGAGCACAGGTCCCTTTCCACACCTCCCCTCCCAGAAGCCTGTGCAGCCCGCCACTGCCGGGGTCCTGGGATCCAGGGACAACTTCCCCGGGAGAACGCACGGCACGCCTCAGGCTGGTGCAACATCCCGGCAGTCTCTGCCGCCACAGGTTCACCCCACATCCGTACCCCTCCCTCCCCCCGGCCTGAGGGAGCCAGAGCCCCCGAATCAGTGGCTCCTTTAACCCCGTCCTGTCTGAGTGAAGAACAGACGCCCTCAGGCAACCTACATGCAGAGGTGGGGCCAAATCCAAAGCTGAACCCCGGGAGCTGTGCGAACAAAGAAGAGAAAGGGAAATCTCTCCCAGCAGCCTCAAGAGCAGCAGATTAAATCTCCACAATCAACTTGATGTACCCTGCATCTGTGGAATACATGAATAGACAACAAATCATCCCAAATTGAGGAGGTGGACTTTGAGCAAGATTTATTATTTTTTCCCCTTTTCCTCTTTTTGTGGGTGTGTATGTATATGCTTCTGTGTGAGATTTTGTCTGTATAGCTTTGCTTTCACCATTTATCCTAGGGTTCTGTCCGTCCGTTTTTTGTTTGTTTGTTTGTTTTGGGTTTCCTTACTTAAAAATATTTTTCTTAATAATTATTTTTTATTTTAATAACTTTATTTTATTTTATCCTCATTCTTTCTTTCTTTCTACTTTTTCTCCCTTTTATTCTGACCGTGTGGATGAAAGGCTCTTGGTGCTTCAGCCATGAGTCAGTGCTGTGCCTCTGACATGGGAGAGCCAACTTCAGGACACTGGTCCACAAGAGACTTCCCAGCTCCACATAATATCAAACGGTGAAAATCTCCCAGAGATCTCCATCTCAACACCAGCACCCAGCTTCACTCAACGACCAGCAAGCTACAGTGCTGGACACCCTATGCCAAACAACTACCAAGACAGAAACACAACCCCATCCATTAGCAGAGAGGCTGCCTAAAATCATAATAAGGCCACAGACACCCCAAAACACACCACCAGATGTAGACCAGCCCACCAGAAAGACAAGATCCAGCCTCATCCACCAGAACACAGGCACTAGTCCCCTCCACCAGGAAGCCTACACAACCCACTGAACCAACCTTAGCCACTGGGGACAGACACCAAAAACAACGGGAACTACGAACCTGCAGCCTGCAAAAAGGAGACTCCAAAAACAGTAACGTAAGCAAAATGAGAACACAGAGAAACACAAAGCAGATGAAGGAGCAAGGCAAAAACCCACCAGACCTAACAAATGAAGAGGAAATAGGCAGTCTACCTGAAAAAGAATTCAGAATAATGATAGTAAAGATGATCCAAAATCTTGGAAATAGAATTGAGAAAATACAAGAAAAGTTTAACAAGGACCTAGGAGAACTAAAGAGGAAACAAGCAATGATGAACAACATAATAAATGCAATTAAAAATACTCTAGAAGGGATCAATACCAGAATAACTAGGGCAGATGAACGGATAAGTGACCTGGAAGATAAAATAGTGGAAATAACTACTGGAGAGCAGAATAAAGAAAAAAGAATGAAAAGAATTGAGGACAGTCTCAGAGACCTCTAAGACAATATTGAACGTACCAACATTCAAATTATAGGGGATCCCAAAGAAAAAGAGAAAAAGAAAGGGACTGAGAAAATATTTGAAGAGATTATAGTTGAAAACTTCCCTAATATGGGAAAGGTAATAGTTAATCAAGTCCAGGAAGCACAGAGAGTCCCATACAGGAAAAATCCAAGGAGAAACACGCCAAGACACATATTAGTCAAACTATCAAAAAGTAAATACAAAGAAAAAATATTAAAAGCAGCAAGGGAAAAACAACAAATAACATAGAAGGGAATCCCCATAAGGTTAACAGGTGATCTTTGAGCAGAAATTCTGCAAACCAGAAGGGAGTGGCAGGACATATTTAAAATGATGAAAGGGAAAAAGCTACAACCAAGATTACTCTACCCAGCAAGGATCTCATTCAGATTTGACAGAGAAATTAAAACCTTTACAGACAAGCAAAAGCTAAGAGAATTCAGCACAACCAAACCAGCTTTACAGCAAATGCTAAAGGAACTTCTCTAGGCAGGAAACAAAAGAGAAGGAAAATATGTACAATAACAAACACAAAACAATTAAGAAAATGGGAATAGGAGCATACATATCGATAATTACCTTAAATGTAAATGGATTAAATGCTCCCACCAAAAGACACAGACTGGCTGAATGGATGCAAAAACAAGACCCGTATATATGGTGTCTACAAGAGACCCACTTCAGACCCAGGGACACATACAGACTGAAAGTGAGGGGATGGAAAAAGATATTCCATGCAAATGAAAATCAAAAGAAAGCTGGAGTAGCAATTCTCATATCAGACAAAATAGACTTTAAAATAAAGACTTACAAGAGACAAAGAAGGACACTACATAATGATCAAGGGATCGATCCAAGAAGAAGATATAACAATTGTAAATATTTATGCACCCAACATAGGAGCACCTCAATACATAAGACAAATACTAACAGCCATAAAAGGGGAAATCGACAGTAACACAATCATAGTAGACGACTTTAACATCCCACTTTCAACAATGGACAGATAATCCAAAATGAAAAAAATAAGGAAACACAAGCTTTAAATAATACATTAAACAAGATGCACTTAATTGATATTTATAGGACGTTCCATCCAAAAACGTCCAGAGATAAACCCATGTACATATGGTCACCTTATCTTGATAAAGGAGGCTAGAGTATACAATGGAGAAAAGACAGCCTCTTCAATAAGTGGTGCTGGGGGCTTCCCTGGTGGCGCAGTGGTTGAGAGTCCGCCTGCCGATGTGGGGGACACGGGTTCGTGTCCCGGTCTGGGAGGATCCCACATGCCGCAGAGTGGATGGGCCCGTGAGCCATGGCCACTGAGCCTGCGCTTCCGGAGCCTGTGCTCCACAACGGGAGAGGCCACAACAGTGAGAGGCCCGTGTACCGCAAAAAAAAAGAAAAAAAAAAAAGTGGTGCTGGGAAAACTGGACAGCTACACGGAAAAGAATGAAATTAGAACACTCCCTAATGCCATACACAAAAATAAACTCAAAATGGATTCAAGACCTTAATGTAAGGCCAGACACACTAAAACTCTTAGAGGAAATAAAAGAAGAACACTCTTTTGAGATAAATCACAGTAAGATCTTTTTTGACCCACCTCCTAAAGAAATGGAAACAAAACCAAAAATAAACAAATGGGACCTAATGAAACTTAAAAGCTTTTGCACAGCAAAGGAAACCATAAACAAGATGAAAAGACAACCCTCAGAATGGGAGAAAATATTTGCAAATGAAGCAACTGACAAAGGATTAGTCTCCAAAATTTACAAGCAGCTCATGCAGCTCAATATCAAAAAAACAAACAACCCAACCCAAAAATGGGCAGAAGACCTAAATAGACATTTTTCCAAAGAAGATACACAGATTGCCAACAAACACATGAAAGAATGCTCAACGTCATTAATCATTAGAGAAATGCAAATCAAAACTACAATGCGGGGCCTCCCTGGTGGCGCAAGTGGTTGAGAGTCCGCCTGCCGATGCAGGGGATACGGGTTCGTGCCCCGGTCTGGGAGGATCCCATATGCCGCGGAGCGGCTGGGCCCGTGAGCCATGGCCGCTGAGCCTGCGCGTCCGGAGCCTGCGCGTCCGGAGCCTGTGCTCTGCAACGGGGGAGGCCACAACAGTGAGAGGCCCGCATACCGCAAAAAAAAAAAAAAAAAACTACAATGCGGTATCATCTCACACCGGTCAGAATGGACATCATCAAAAAATCTACGAACAATAAATGGGCAACCTGGAAGAAATGGACAAATTCTTAGAGAAGGTGTGGAGAAAAGGGAACCCTCATACACTGTTGGTGGGAATGTAAATTGATACAGTCACTAAGGAGAACAGTATGGAGGTTCCTTAAAAAACTAAAAATAGCACTACCATACGACCCAGCAATCCCACTACGGGGCATATATCCTGAGAAAACCATAATTCAAAAAGAGTCATGTACCACAATGTTCATTGCAGCTCTATTTACAATAGCCAGGACTTGGAAGGAACCTAAGTGTCCATCAACAGATGAATGGATAAAGAAGATGTGGCACATATATACAATGGAATATTACTCAGCCATAAAAAGGAATGAAACTGAGTTATTTGTAGTGAGGTGGATGGACCCAGAGTCTGTCATACAGAGTGAAGTCAGTCAGAAAGAGAAAAACAAATACCGCATGCTAACACATATATGTGGAATCTTTAAAAAAAATGGTCATGAGGAACCTAGGGGCAAGACGGGAATAAAGACGCAGACCTACTAGAGAATGGACTTGAGGACACGGGGAGGGGGAAGCATAAGCTGGGACAAAGTGAGAGAGTGGCATGGACATATATACACTACCAAATGTAAAATAGATAGCTAGTGGGAAGCAGCCACATAGCACAGGGAGATCAGCTCAGTGCTTTTTGACCACCTAGAGGGGTGGGATAGGGAGGGTGGGAGGGAGGGAGACACAAGAGGGAGGGGATATGGGTATATACGTATATGTATAGCTGATTCACTTTGTTATAGAGCAGAAACTAATACACCATTGTAAAGCAATTATACTCCAGTAAAGATGTTAAAAAAAAAGAGAAAAGTGTGTTTGTTCAAAATAAATAAATAAATAACTTTCCTAACTGCTTAGGAAAGTTATTTCTCCTTCCTATGAAATGAAAAATGATCTATAAGGGCACTTCGTATTGACTATAAATTCCAGTTCTGTCAGTGATGGTATCTGGCGCATGAGGGGCACCCAAGTTAGGGAGCTTTTGGTTAATTTCCCTGGGCCATATAGAGCAAAGTGTTCTCTCAAATACTCTCTGGAAATTCGGAGCCTCAAATATGTTTGCCACCTTCCCCCAAGTCATCACATTTATTAACATCCTTGTCTTATTTTTCTAGAAGCAGGAGCTTCTAGCAGATCTTTTCCCTTTGTGAAAGGATGTATTTCTGTGTGAGGTGGATCTAGGCCACCTTAGTCTGTCCTCTAATGTTCACCTCAGTAGCACTCTACCTGGTTGATAATATCTTTGAGGCCAACTTCCTGTAATGTTTTTCTTTTTTTTTTTTTTTTTACTTTAGGAGCATTGTATAATAAAAACACCATTAAAGATGCAAAACCAAAGTGAGCCATGAAGCAAGACACGATGGGGCCTATCAGCATTCCTAAGTGTGTTCAAGGCAAAAGCATTTCAAAGGGAGGTAAACAACAGTCATTACAGCTATCTTTGTTGACCTCTGACTATATATGCCAGTCACTGTGTTTGACATACATTAATTCTCATAAAACTTCTGTCATGTTGTCATTATTATCTCCCTTTTACAAATGAGGAAAGAGGTTCACATAAATTAAATGACTTTCTCAGGGCAACAGCTAGTAAGTTTCAGAGCTGGATTTGTATCCAAAATAAAGTGGGCTGTTTTTGGTTTTTTGACTCTATTTTCTTCTTAGTAATACTGCATACATTTATTATTTATATGTATTAAAAAGGATAAAATAAGTTTGGACTCCTATCTCACACAACATGAAGTTCTGTATGATCTAAAGATAAAAATGTTGAAGTAAAATATATATATTTTTGAAAATTTATGTATAATCTAGGAGTCAAGAAAAATTTCTATGCAAGCTGGAAAACCTAGACACTCTAGAGAAATGACTGACATATTTGAGTGCTTAAAACTTAAAATGTAATCATATGGCAAACGTAAAGGTAAATAAAACCAAAAGACAAATAATAGAGGAACATATATTTGTAATACACATGACAGATAAAGGGTTCAATATCCAACATATAAAAATTTCCTACACATTAATAAGAAAAGACAAACACCCTAATTGAAAGTGGTGAAAAAGGGTAAAAAGGGCTGTTCAAGGAGGCAGAAAACCACCTTGCCAATAAACAAGTGAAATTACTCAACTTTACTAGCAATCAGGCATATTGAAATTAAATTAACAAGGAAATATCACTTTAAGACCATTAAACATGTTATCACACATGGCTGGAGTGTTGTGGAGGTTAATATGTTATCTCATACATTTGCCGAGGGAAATGTGCAGTATATTAAAGCCATTTGGAATTCAATCTGGCAACCTCTATTAAAATTAAGAATTTACATAAACTTTAACTTAGCAATCCCATTTCCGGGGCCATCTTCCATAGAAAATAAAAGCACAAGTATATAACAGTGAATATGAACAAAATAAATTATACGTATATATTCAGATTAATTGCAACATTTTTTCTAGTAGCCAAAAAACTGGAATCAACTTGAATGTCCTCAATAGAGGAATGGTTTAATAAGTTGTCTTTCACTCAAACCATTGCATTTTACATAACTAGTTTAAAAAGTGTGTTAAGTCTATACCAGATGAGGTGGAAAACATTTCTCTGAAATGTTTCTAAGTGAGAAAAACTACGTGCAGTAAAGAGTAAAATAGTGCCCCTATATGTTTTTATGCATACGTATGTATGTTACCTTATTTATGAACATGGACAAAGATATGCAAAGATTCACACCAGGCTTTTAACACTGCTTATCCAGTGGAGAAGTGGCTAATGAAGTGTAAAAATCCTATAGATGTACAGGTTTTCTCAACATGTATGTATATGTATGTATGTATATATATTTATACAAAATTCTCAAAATTTATATATAATTACTTTATGTAAATGCACATGTAAATTACATATGTGTAGAGCCATGTACAAAGAGATAGTTGCTGAAAGTGTGCATATCATAGAGAGTGTTTTGAGTTTTTAGTGTTTAGGGTTCTTTTTTTTAACTTTCTTTCTTGTACTTTGAGTTTTTCAAAATAAAAATTTTACATGATTTTAAGTTTAACATTTTCTAAAGCAAACATTATAGAGCAGGTTAAGGAAATGATCCAGTATCTACAGAATGATTTGATTGTTCAGTCCTCCAGTAGTTCATCAAACTACATTGAGCAGCAACCATGACATTGTGTCAGGTGTGTTAAAGTGGTTGGGATTACAGAGATGAATGAAATATGCTCCTTCTTGTTGTATATTACAACAAGACAAACATATAAATGAACAATTCTAACACAATATGGCTATTGCTTTAATATAAGAATTTGTAGGACAATAGGGGCAATGAACTCTGCAGGCATTGGTGGTAGAGAGGCTTCAGCGGGAAAGAACCATTGGAGCTTAGCCTTAAAGACTGAGGATGCTTTCATCACTCACCAGCCTTAGGTGGGGAAGGGAAAGCAATCCCTTCAAAGAGGAAGGAATCAACATCTAGTCCTATTTCATTCATCAAGAATGTGGAGGAGGAAGTAAACAGTTTATTATTTATAGTCTCAAATGATGGTAATGTGGAAGATGGGCAAATGGAACAAGAGACTTTGGAAGAGTCCTGATCAGGAACTAATAAAATGAGAACCTGCTTTGAAACATGCAAGCAGGTTTTTCTGAGGGAAGAAGAACTCAAAGCTGCGTTTAATGAAAGGAAGCAACTGTCAAAGCAATCTGACTAAGTTCAGTACATTAGGTTTGCAGTTGGGGAAGAAATATGGGTTGCTGTTCATTTAGGACCTGTGGAAGAGGTTGGAGAAAACGGGATAGGTATTCAAGCAATGATTCATTAGGTAGAAAGAAGAGAATGTTAGAAATCAGACACTACTGCCACTTACTGAATAAATTCATCATAAGCCATATACAGACACATCATAAAGTATCTAAAGGTACCAGAATGCTTGACCATTGAGGTAAGGTGCCCCAAAATACTGTGTCTTCCAGGAAAACACAAGGGTTCAGTACTCATGGGTTAGCAGCAGTTAACATAAGACACACTAGCTTTTTGGGAGTAGGGGAGAAAGAAGCAAGGATTATGCATGTATGTATTTATATCATAGATGATAACAACAGAAGCCATTTAATCAAATGCTTAGGGCCTCCCTGGTGGCGCAGTGGTTAAGAGTCCGCCTGCCGATGCAGGGGATACGGGTTCGTGCCCCGGTCTGGGAGGATACCATATGCCGCGGAGTGGCTGGGCCCGTGAGCCATGGCCGCTGGGCCTGCGCATCCGGAGCCTGTGCTCCGCAACGGGAGAGGCCCGCACACCGCAAAAAAGAAAAAAAAAAAAAAAAAATGCTTATTATTGGCCTAATATAATGTCAGGTGTTTTACATAAATTACCTCATTTAATCCCAGAATGGCTCTAAGATATAGATACATGTTACTATCATTCCCTTTTTACAGATGAGGAAACTAAGTCTTACAGGAGTTAAAAAACGTACTCAAGGTCAAATAGCTTTTAGGTGGTGAAGCTGTAAATTGAGATCGGACTTTAAATCCTATGCTCCCAACTGCTCAACTAGACACTAAGTTATATTCCCCCTGCTAAACCCTAGTCCCAGCCATCATCATATCACACCTGTATTGTCCCAACAGCCTGTCACCCCTCTGGTCCTACACAGTTCACAACATCCAGTGAACTTTCTAAAACATACATCAGACGACATCACTTTCCTTTATCAAACCGTCCAGTGGCCCTCCACTGCACGTAAGATAAAATCCAAGTTCTTACCCTGCAAGTCCCTATGTGACCACTTCTCTGCCAGCCTCTCCAGTCTCGGTCATCAATCTCCGCTCTGCCCTTCTCTGACTGCACTCCAGTCACTCACCCTTCTGCTGTTCCTCAACACACTGTTCTCGTTCTGGCTTCATGGCATTGTTACTTGCTAGTCTACCTAAAATGCTCTTCTTCAAAGTCTTCACACAGCTGACTCGACCTCATTATTCAGATCTTGATTCAAATATCAGCTCCTCAGAGAAGGTTCCCCACACCACCACCAATAATAATATATATATTTGTGGATATGTGAGCTGTTGTCACCTCACAGAAGTGGAATGTACATCCCCCACCCAAAATTTGGTTTGAATATCAAGACTAATGATGCCACACATATACCAAGAAGGTATGAAAAGGATTATTACTCACATAATGAGTTATGCATCAAAAATGCAGTTAGACCAAAAAAAAGAAAAAGAAAAAACTAGTAACTGAAATGATGGGTAATTAGATGGTTGTGATTCTTTCATTCTATAGATATAGGTATAGATATAGAAATAATCGAAACATCAAGTTCTACACCTTAAGTATATACAATTTTTATTTATCCATTATACCTCAATAAAACTGAAAAAAATGGGATCAGTCTCAATGACAACTTACCCATGGTGTTTGTCTGATAACTAAAACATTGAGTGGTTTATTTAATTTAATTTGGACTTGTTCATGTAAGCCATTATGGCACCTGCAGCATGAGACCAATAAGAAAGGTGAATGTTCCATTGAATATCTAGTACTATCAAGAGCTAGTACTATATATTCTGAGAAGTGAAATGAGTGCCTTAGTCTCTCTATCGATGTGCAGAACTTCAAAGAAGATAAAGAGTGCTATGGTGAGACATTGTATTGTGGCTTTAATATGTGCAGAAGATGTGTGTCCTTGATTTATATTTTGGGTATCCGTGAGGCAAGAGGTTCTATGAGTTCTTTACCCCAAATGAGGCAACCTTGGAGAAGGAATTGTTTTCATTGGCCAGAACAGATGGTCAGACCGCTGGCAGTGGCCCATAGATCTATAAAAATGTGAAGATGAGGCCAATTGTTGGCTAAGACATGGCCAAGTGCTAAGATAACTGGCTAAAGTTTGGCCAACTGAGCTGATCCTGTGTCCTGTCCTTTATCAGGAACATTCTGATTAAGAGATGAAAAGAAGCAAGAGTCAAGCAAGCTCCATTAAGTGTGACAGTGGCAATGCCATTGGTTAAGTGAATGAACCCCCTTTGGTATTCACTGTGTTGAGCCTAAGGGGCTCCCCAGGTATCCAAGTGTTCTAAGAGATGACCTCCTCTAGCACTGTGGCATCCGGCAAGGGACCCAGCACAGGGGACGTTACCCTCTCCTGAAAGTAGGGTATGCAGAGAGCCCAGGTTCAGCTCCATCCTGTAGCAAGGAGGCCTCACTAGCTGTGCTGGGCTTGCAGGGTGCTGTTTCCATGATCAAAGGCCTAACGGGCAGCTGTATACTGAGGGTCACAGGTTCAGGACCTGAGATAGTCTATATTTCCAGGAAAGTCCAGTATGTACCCACCAATTGCTACACTAATGGCATACAGCATTGGGCCAAGGAAGGTAGTTCCTTGTATCAGAAGCCCATGCAACTAACGGCCATCACTGATGGTAGAGGGACTCCAAGATATATGAGAGAAGGTTGCTAAAGCTCCCACAGTGAAGGAATCTCGGGGGGCCGTAACAGGAATGCCTGTTCTATGGCAATTCAGGCAGATTCTAGTATCTTTTTACAGGGGGTCTCATTCAAGTTGGGCCTATTTGCAAGTTACAGAACAAAAAAAGCTTTGTAAATGAGGAATGTTGCCTCCAGAATCTAAAAATGTCGAAAACATGTTGGGCTTGTTTTAACAATGTGGGTCCTAAGAAGACTAAAAGCTGTTTCTTGACACTGTCAGGACTGGAGCAGCCCTCAACTTACTAAATAATTTTCAGGAGCTTAACTGAAGTGGTGGGGCCCTGTACTATGTGTCTCATGTGAATCTCCTCAAAGGAGGATGTCATTAGTGTGATGTCATAACTGTGTACCCGAAAAAAGTTAGAGCTGGTTAAAATACTGCCTGTGAAGACTATGTGAGATGGCAGGCGTGGAGACTGAGCCCATCGAGTACCCAGGTGAAGGTGTATTGTGTCCCTTTAAAGGTGAAGGTTAACTGCAGCTGAGAGGTTGTTGAAATAGGCACTGAATAGAACATGCTAGCCAAATACTTTGCTCTAACTGCAAAGTATTTACCAGTTACTTATTTATTATTGGGTGGAATCAGTCATTTCAATAATATATATGGAGCCCTAGTGGGTGGGGCCATGACGCCAAGGGTACAAATTCACACTGAGGCACCGGTCCTGTTTTCCCGGGTTTAAGAACAAGTAAAACTTGGCTGTTAAATGCAGCAGAAGTGGGGATAACCACACCTTCTCTAAATAGGTCTTATATAATGGGTTTCAATCTGTGAAAACCGTGCTTTCATTTAGATTGAACCTTTTCTTAAACACTGAGGTGAAAGGTATTATTTTAAGTAGGGGGAAAGGTCCATAGGGTCCCATAGTTTTCAAGCTGATTATAAGGGCCAGAGACTTAACTTTATTACTTATTGGGTCAGGTTCTCCACGTGCACTAGAGGATATTTTAGGGTAATGGATGTCTTGGCTATGGAAAAGTTAGGCACGGAAGTAATTCGGATGGTTCAGGTTAGGCATATCTGTTTCTAGTTCATGTTCACCTACTCCCTGGCTGGGAGTAGATGGACATAAAGTGTGGGCCAGATGTGGGCCAGAAGGGGAAGGGGAATTAATGAGGCTTCAAAACTGTCAATTGTCAAACATCAAAAGTGAAATCAGATTATGACACACACTGCCACCACCCATACATCACCCCTCTCCCCACCTGGGACCTCCCAAACACACACGGAAACACCAAGTCCTTTTCCTCCTCACCAGCAGGATAAAGTGTTCAGGAAGAAATCTGTCTTCAGAGCTCAGTCCTCACCCAGTCCTTATTCCCGGTGTCTGGCTAACTATGGACTGGCTGGTCTGGGCCCCAAACTGGCAGGATACTACCTCCCTCCCTTCTCACACGCCTGCCCCTTCCTGCCTTCCTTCAGTCCCCATCACCGAAGAACAGACAGAGATACACACACATCTTTCTACAACAGCTTGTACATCAATAGCTGAGGGCTTTTTTATTTGGTCTCTACACAGATGACCATTTCTCCAGTGCTTTCTCTGGAGAGACAACAGAGACAGCAAGGTCTCAGTCACCTGATAGACCCAGGGCAGCACTTTATGAACTGCTGGAAGAGCCCTCTGGGACGTTTTCATCCTCCTCTGGCTCTTTAGTCATTGTTGTACTCCGCCGGTAGTAGAACACAAATATCTGTGACTTCTTCTGTGTAGGACCTCTTCCCGAATTCTGACGACGGACTGATTTTGTTAACTCGACCACCTTCCGAATCTGGTCGGAAAACAAAGTGATACAGAAAGATATTGATTTGGGGAAAGAGGATGGCAAGGAGAACTTTGAGAGAATGGGTGTGGATCGAGAAGGGGTTTGTGCCAGGGAAGGGCTGGGTAAGTCTTGGGTGGGGGATGAAGAGGAGGCACGTGAGTCGGGTAATCTGACCTCCTCCATCTTATAGCCCTGGAGTGGAGAATTCGTCCTCTCCCTTCTGCGTTGTCCTCCTGGTGTTTGTTGCTCTGACCTCTCGGTGTTTGTCCCTGCATTGCAGTTAGGCACCTGGGGGATTGTAGTTTCCTCTGACATGTCAGTAGCAACAGTGTGCTCTACTCCAAGGCTCCTGGCCTCTCTATATATACCCTGCCAGGACAATGAAGAGCCACACCCATCAGCTTTGATTGGTCAGCCAATGGTAGCGCTGGGGTGGCTGTGACATCACAAAGCACCACCCTTGAAGATACGTGGGGGGAGGGGAGGGGTGCAGAGGAGTCTAGGTGCTCTGGTTAGAGAAAGGGAGTGCTTCCTCAACACCCAGTAAAGAGCCTTCCCAAATTGACCTTCCACTCTTCCTCATCTTCTCTGGTTCAATCCTTGTGGTGCACATGTTAGGGAGAAGGTGTTCCCTCCAAACCATTCCACATGGCCACCCCCATTCAGTGTTTAATTCTGTTGTCTCCCAGATCTCATCACCTAGTATTGTGTGGTTTTTAAAAACTTTTTATTTTAGAACAGTTTTAGATTTACAGAGTAATTGTGAAGATCATATTCATACACTCCACAACAAATTTCCCTTCTTAACATTGTACATTAGTATGGTACAATTGTTCAACTTAGTGAACCAACACTGAAACAGTATTATTAACTAAAGTCTGTACTTCATCAGATTTCCTTTTTTTTTTAAATGTTGAGCCTTCTTTTAATTAATTTATTTTTATTTTTGGCTGTGTTGGGTCTTCGTTTCTGTGCGTGGGCTTTCTCTAGTTGTGGCAAGCAGGGGCCACTCTTCATCGTGGTGGGCGGGCCTCTCACTGTCGCGGCCTCTCTTGTTGCGGAGCACAGGCTCCAGATGCGCAGGCTCAGTGGCTGTGGCTCACGGGCCTAGTTGCTGTGCGGCATGTGGGATCTTCCCAGATCAGGGCTCGAACCCGTGTCCCCTGCATTAGCAGGCAGATTCTCAACCACTGTGCCACCGCGGAAGCCCCAGATTGCCTTATTTTTTACCTAATGTTCTTTTTCTGTCCCAGGATCCCAACCAAGAGTCTACATTAAATTTAGTCATTCCATGTTATAACTTCTTAGGCTCCTCTTGGCTGTGACAGTTTTTTAGACTTCTTGTTTTTGAAGACTTTGACAGTTTGGGGTCTTGTGTTTTGTCTTTTACATTAGATCTGCAGATGTTATTGCTCTTATAGGTAGAAGTTTTTATAAGTTTCTTCTTCCAGAGAACCTCAAATCAAGTCAGTACCACCAGTGTTATGGACTTCCCCGTGGCAATGGTTGAACTAATCTCTTGGCTTTGTCACAGAGGTGACACAGATGTTTTTCTCTAGAGGTCTGAGGATCAGGATCATTTTTATTTATGACAGAGGCACAGGGGCAGCAGCAGAAGCATTTTGTAAGGTACTAGTGAGTCATTTACTTTTAGAAGTATGACCTCAGCATCCCACATAGTTAACGGCTCTTCCTCCACACGAGTGACCATCCAATGGACCTGTATATTGAACAGACTGTCAGTCTTTCTCCTGAGCTCTATATAGAAAGGGGGCCAACATGTGGTTGAGACACAACCAGTGTTCACAAGGTAAGAGTCATTTCTTTAAGGTTAGTGTCAGTCACACCTTAGTTTGGAATTGAAACACGTGATTCAACCTGAGAATCACAAATAGGTCCAGGTTGAGACACAGGATTCAGGACTGCTTTGAGGAAGGTCCCAATCCAATAATCCTTTCACTATATGCCAAGCGGCTAAACTGACTTATGTTGGTCAAAGCTTTAGCAGACACTCAGTAGGACTAACAAATGCAGCACAAAGAAGCAAGTTCAAAGCACAAGCTAGCCAGCAGGCAGTAGCCCAAGTGCCTGTTCACCAGCATACAGCAGAGCCAGTTAGAAAGCCAACGCAAGAGAAGAAAGACCCCTGGTGGTAAGGGATAGCACCTTGATGTCCTGCTCACAGGGCCAGTTGTTGTAATCACACCACAGAGACAGGATGGATCCTTCAACCCAAATTCGGTTCGGATGTCGAGACTGATAACACATACACCTAGAGAGTATGAAAAACTTTACTACATAAGGAGGCTTTCTGGGGAGAGCAGGGCAGGCTCTCAAGCAGGTTCAAGAATGGCTTAAGAGAGCAGAAGAAGGAGACTGGCTTGGCTTTTATGGTGGTGAGGGGATGACGCTGGAGTGTTCCCACACACAGGTCAGGTTTCGCACAGTCTGAACTTCCTCCTGGCCCACCGAAGAGAGAGTACCTGAGCTTTCTTATCAGATATAGGTAAGCAGGGGAAGAGGCAGTGGTAGGGCTCTTTTATAGAATAATGTTGTGTAAATGCAAGGTGTTTAGCACAGTTTAGAATTCTCATAACCATGATAACCACACTTATATTGTTTTCAGTTAAACTACGTTTCACTAGATTAGTATTTCCCAAATTATGGTCCTTTAAATATTATTTAAGGTGGCTTAGAATTATCTTGGTTCATCACAGAGAAACTGTGTAGAAAGAGAAAAGACTGCTAGCCTCAGGAGGTCTGACACACTGGTCACAAAAGAGCAGACTTCATTGTACTATCTGCTGAATTATGAGGGGTTTCTAACATGTTTCCCATCCTGGGTGACTACTGTAGCATCCAAAGACTGTAATAATAATTACAGAAACTAACATTTATTGACTACTAACTGTAGGTAGGAATTATGCTAAATACCCATATACATAGTTAATCCTCGTCACAACCCTACTGAGATAAGTGGCAAAAGAGTGGTTTCTGTCATTTCTGCCAGGACATCTCCATTCCAATTGCAGAAGCAGTAAAGAGCATATAGGAGGGCACATGGGAATATTTATGGGCCAGGCTCAAAAGGGGTATGCATTACTCCTGCTCACATTTCATTGGGAAAAACTCACATAGCCACATCTAACTACAAGAGAAAATGAGAAATGTAATCTACCTGGTAGAAGAGGAGAACTTAAATGTTGGAGATAAGCTAGCAATCTCTGTCTCCACCATCTTGTTCATCACTCTCCCCAGTATTTACAGTAGAGCCTGGCACATAGTAGGTGGCCATGAATATTTCTGTTGAATGAATGGGTTTCAACTTTTTTGGTCAGTTATGGGGATCAAAAACATATAGAACTTGGTTAAGCAATGGTTTCCTAGATACGACACAAAAAGCACAAGCAACAAAGAAAGAGTAAATTGGACTATATCAAAATTTTTTAATGTTTTCTTCTGCAAAAAAAATACCATGAAGAAAGCAAAAAGGCACACCAAAGAAAGATCCTGGCAAATCATATATTTAATAAAAGTGTACTATCCAGAATACAGAAGGAACTCTTACAACTCAACAACAGAAATACAAACAACCCAACTGAAAATCAGGTAAAGGACTTAAAAAGACATTGTGCTAATGAAGATATACAAATAGCCAACAAACATATGAAAATATGCTCAATACCATTAGTCATTAGGGAAATGCAAATCAAAACCACGATGAGATACCACTTCATACCCACTAGGAAGGCTATAACTTTTTTAAAAGGAAAATAACAAGTATGGACAAGGATGTAGAGAAATTGAAACACTCATACACGTCTGGTGGGAACATAAAATGATACAGCCTCTGTGGAAAACATTTTGGCAGTTACTCAACAAGTTAAACATAGACTTGCCATATTACCCAGTAACTCTACTCCTAGGTATATAATGAAAAGAGTTGAAAAGGAGGGAACAACAACAACAAAAAAAAGGTGAATTGAGCAACACAAAAGCAAAGGGCAAATAACGTTTCAAGAAGTAAAAAATGGTCAACTTTATTAAATACCTTTTACAGGTAATATAGGGACAGACAAATGATGATTGAACTTGTTAGTAGAGAGGTCATTGGTAAATTTGATAAGAAGGAAACTGAAAGAGTGGAAAATATTTTAATATAAACCTGGATGTGTATTAAGGAGAAAATGTGAGATCAGAAAGTGAGGGGCGGATAGACAATTTCTTTTGAGAGTTTTGGTGCTAAGGGGAGGAGAAATGTGGGACTATAGCTGGAGGGGGATTTGGTATTAAGAGAGTGTATTTTTAAGAGGGTAGATTCTAGAACGCATCTAGCCAATATAAATGACTGAATGAAACTGATGATATAAAACACCAAAGGGATAATTGCAGAAGAAAAAATATTGAGAAAGCAAGAGGGGTATTCAGAGCACTAGTAGATGGGATCCGTAGCAAATGTGGAAATGTTGGCTTTCCATGAGAACGAGTAATATTTATAGATTTTGCAGTGGAGAAGGAAACGATTATGGTATGATTACAAATGCAGGTAAGATGGTAGATTTGGTGGGGAAGATATAAAAGAATTTTCTCTTGACTCTTCAGTTTTCTCAGTGAAGGATGAGATAAGGGCATAAAATAACAAGAGTGAGGGTAGGGTTTTGAGAAATTGAGGGGAAGATAAAGTATTGGATATTCATTTTGTATAATGGAAATGGGTGTATAATATGGAAGGATTGATAATTTAAGATATGTGGTCAAGAATTTAAGGTGAGATCAGTTAGCTTTGTCTTGTAAATTTCTACAGCAACATCCATCACTTGTATATGGGAACAAAGTAGGTAGATAGCTAAATTTAACAAGGGTTGTGGTTTTGCCAGGGAAGTACTAGGGTGGGAAAGTGAGTAGGGAGATGAAGGTTTATGAAAGTAAGTGATACTAATGATAAATTGGTAAGCAATGAGGAAATGCGAAAAGAGAAATGTGGCTGATGCTGAAAAGTAGGAGAATTCACAGACTGGAGTTCAAAATTGAAGAATTTTTAGAGTTGGGTGTGTGTAGGTGTGTATACCTGCATGAGAGAGAGGTATTTTGCTAGGAAGAATAATCAGTTGTAGCCCAAGAGATGTATGTTTTAAAATCAGGATTTCAGAGTTGCTGTAATTTTTGAGAATGTCAATGCCTAGTGCATGAGCATTAGAGTGAGTGGCTTAAGTATGATGGAAGAAAAATACCATTGGAATTGAGGGCATGAAAGATTTGCAAAGCCAAAAATGCTGGATGAATATCCACATAGATGACAGATGTTGAAGTTGCCAAGATGGTGGCAGTACTAAAAGTGGAGAAGATGATCAGGAAAGTGTCTAATGAATGAAGGTAAAGAAACAGATGGGGTAGCACATGATATTATCTAATAGCAAGAACTACAAATGAGCTCTGAATTTTGAAAGAGAAAGGAGCAGAAATGGTTTGAAAGTGACAATGAGTCGACTCCTTGGGGTATGTGAGGAAAACTAACGTTTGCTCAAGAGGACTGCAGGGGAAGTGATTTCCTCAAGGCACAGCCATATTCCAGTCATAAAACAGAGATTAAGGGAACACTGAGAGACGAACTTGAAGCTACTGGGGAGTTTCTTAATGATAGACTATGAGTTACAGAGGGCAGGAAAGAAGCGCTCATGAAGTTGGGGAGAGAGTTGGGTCCAATTCTGTCAAGTGCAGAGCAATACGTGAATAAGGGTCTAGTTAATGATGGATAATCTGCAGGGTGGTGACTTAAGTAAAAGTGATAAGACAAGATGGACCTTGTGACTGCATGGCAGATTGGGAGGTGAGTAAAGCCCTCCAGACTAGAGATTGCTTAATCTAGGCTGACCTAGCACTAAGAAGAATCCAGAAACACCATTGAAACCTGTTTCCTCTAAATATCATGTATCCTGTATGATGATCCAGCATTTCAAAGATAGACTAGTAAGGACATCTAAGAGGGTAGGTCTGAAAGGAAAGGAGTGTGTTTGCTTAAGAGTGTGAGTGTGTATGGAAAATATCAACAGCAAATTCTAATGTCAGAGGGTTGCTACTATAGGCTTATGGAGCCATGCACTATTCTTGGACAACCCAAGATGCCTGCACAGATGTGGCCCAGATGCAAGCACCAACACTTACTGGGCACCTGCAAAGCCAAAGCTGGGGAAGATGGAAAGCCAAGGGGAAGTGGTATTATCCCAATACAGGAATGTATTTGCTTAGGCTTCCTAAATGGCAGGTGGACAAAAAATGGAAGAAAGGAAATTAAGCTTCTTTTGCCTAACATCTCTCCTCAGGAAGAAGTACTTGGAGTTGTATTTCCTACGTAAATTCACCTGCTAAAACTCCAGGGAGCTCATCAGTGGGCAGATGTTTCCACCTAAGTATGGTTACCAGCAAACATTTAATCAAAATCATGGCTGCATCTGGCCCACATTAGAAGGGTTCTCTTTGTCATTGTCTTTTAAAAGAACAATTCCCCATGCTTATAAATCCAGACTCAGAACATCAATTCAACCAACCTCAGGAGCCTTGTGGCTACACCTTCTTGCTGGGAATCAGCATGGTCCCCAGAGAATCAATTTGAGGAGTATTACCAAAGTGTTTTCATTTTCAGTGTTTATCCACTGGAATGTCTAGGAGTGAAGAACAGACAGGGCAATACAATCCTAAGATTCAATTTCTCTCATCAAATACAAACTGTGTATATGAGCATCAAGGCAAGAGGATGGAGGACTTTAACTGAAATTCCAATAGAGATCTAAGCACAAATCCTGGAACCATCCCATGCTAGCATTGTGAGTTAGGATAGGTACTTAACCACTCTGAGCCTGTTTTCTGATCTCTAAAAAAAATAGAAGGATAATATCTCATACAGCTGTTGCAAAGATCAACTCAAATAATTCATGTACAGAATATAGGACAACAACCTACAGAATGGGAGAAAATATTTGTAAATCATGTATCTGATAAGGGATTTTTATTCAGAATATATAAAGAACTCTTACATGCCAGGGATAAGAAGGTAAATAACCCAACTTTTAAAATGGGCAGAAGATCTAAATAGACATTTCTCCAAGGCAGATATACCAATGGCCAGCAAGCACATTAGAGACACTTGACATCATTATTCATCAGGAGAACAAATCAAAACCACAGAAAGATACCATTTCATACCCATTTGGATGGCTAGAATCAAAAAGTCGGATAATCATAACTGTTGGTGGGGATTTAGAGAAATCAGAACCATCATACACTGTTAGTGAGAATGTAAAATGGTATAGCTACTTTGGAATACTTCGGTAGTTTCTCAGAGGGTGAAACAGTGTTACTGTATGACCCACTTGTAGGTATATTCCCAAGATAAATGAAAATATATGTCCATACAAAAACTTGTACATAAATATTCACAGCAGCAATATTCATAATACCCAAAGATGGAAACAACCCAAATGCCCATCAACTGATGAATGGATAAACAAAATGTGGCAAAGCCATACAACAGAATATTATTCAGACATCAAAAGGAATGAAGAACTAATATATGCTACAACATGGCTGAACCTTAAAAACATTATGCTAAGTGAAAGAAGTCAGTTACAAAAGACCACATATTATGTGATTCTATTCATACGAAATGTTCAGAACAGGCAAATCTATAGATACAAAATAGATCAATAATTGCTTAAGGCTGAGGCAGAAGTTGTTGGGAGCATAGGGGATTAATAGCTACAAGATACAAGGGTTTCTTTTTGAGGTGTTGAAAACGTTCTAAAATAGACTGGAGGGAACTTCAAGACGTCAGAAGAGTAAGACGTGGAGATCACCTTCCACCCCACAGATACATCAGAAATACATCTACATGTGGAACTGTTCCTATAGAACACCCACTGAATGCTGGAAGAAGACCTCAGACCTCCCAAAAGGCAAGAAACTCCCCACGTACCTGGGTAGGGCAAAAGAAAAAAGAAAAAGCAGAGACAAAAGAAAAGGAACGGGACCTGCACCAGTGGGAGGAAGCCATGAAGGAGGAAAGGTTTCCACACACTAGAAGCCCCTTCACTGGCGGAGACTGCAGGTGGCAGAGGGGGGCAGCTTCGGAGCCACGGAGGAGAGAGCAGCAACAGGGGTGCGGAGGGCAAAGCAGAGAGATTCCAGCACAGAGGATTGGTGCCGACCGGCACTCACCAGCCCGAGAGGCTTGTCTGCTCACCTGCCGGGATGGGAGGGGGCTGGGAGCTGAGGCTCGGGCTTCAGTCTGAGTGCAGGGAGAGGACTGGCAGTGAGAACACAGCCTGAAGGGGTTAGTACGCCACGTCTAGCCAGGAGGGAGTCCAGGAAAAGTCTGGAGCTGCCGAAAAGGCAAGAGACTTTTTCTTACCTCTTTGTTTCCTGGTGCACGAGGAGAGAGGATTCAGAGCGCCGCTTAAAGGAACTCCAGAGATGGGCGCGAGCCGCGGCTATCAGCGTGGACCCCAGAGACGGGCATGAGATGCTAAGGCTGCTGCTGCCGCCACCAAGAAGCATGTGTGCGAGCACAGGTCACTATCCACACCTCCCTTCCGGGAGCCTGTGCAGGCCGCCACTGCCAGTGTCCCGTGATCCAGAGACAACTTCCCCGGGAGAGCGCATGGCGCGCCTCGGGCTGGTGCAACGTCACGCCGGCCTCTGCCGCCGCAGGCTCTCCCCGCCTCCGTGCCCCTCCCTCCCCCCGGCCTGAGTGAGCCACAGCCCCCGAATCAGCGGCTCCTTTAACCCCGTCCTGTCTGAGCAAAGAACAGACGCCCTCAGGAGACCTACATGCAGAGGCGGGGTCAAATCCAAAGTTGAACACCGGGAGCTGTGAGAACAAAGAAGCGAAAGGGAAATCTCTCCCAGCAGCCTCAGGAGCAGCGGATTAAAGCTCCACAATCAACTTGATGTACCCTGCATCGGTGGAACACCTGAATAGACAACGAATCATCCCAAATGGAGGAGGTGGACTTTGGGAGCAAGGATATATATACATTTTTTCCCTTTTTCTCTTTTTGTGAGTGTGTATGCGTATGCTTCTGTGTGTGATTTTGTCTGTGTAGCTTTGCTTTTACCATTTGTCCTAGGGTTCTGTCTGTCCGTTTTTTGTTTTTTTTTAGTATAGTTTTCAGCACTTGTTAACATTGGTGAATTTGTTTCTTCGTTTGGTTTTTCTCTTCTTTCTTTCTCTTTTTTTAATTACTTAAAAAATTTTAATAATAATTTTTTGTTCCTTATTTCAATAACTTTTTAAATTCTTAACTTAATTTAATTTTATATTTTTCTTTCTTTCTTTCTTTTTTTCTCCCTTTTATTCTGAGCCGTGTGCATGACAGACTCTTGGTGCTCCAGCCAAGCGTCAGGGCTGTTCCTCTGACGTGGGAGACGCAAGTTCAGGATATTGGTCCACCAGAGACCTCCCAGCTGCACGTAATATCAAACGGTGAAAATCTCCCAGAGATCTCCATCTCAACACCAAGACCCAGCTCCACTAAATGACCAGCAAGCTACAGTGCTAGATACCTTATGCCAAACAACTACCAAGAAAGGAACACAACTCCACCCATTAGCAGAGAGGCTGCCTAAAATCATAATAAGGTCACAGACACCCCAAAACACACCACCAGATGTAGACCAGCCCACCAGAAAGACAAGATCCAGCCTCATCCACCAGAACACAGGCACTAGTCCCCTCCACCAGGAAGCCTACACAACCCACTGAACCAACCTAAGCCACTGGGGGAAGACACCAAAAACAACGGGAACTACGAACCTGCAACCTGCGAAAAGGAGACCCCAAACACAGTAAGATAAGCAAAATGAGAAGACAGAAAAACACACAGCAGATGAAGGAGCAAGGCAAAAACCCACCAGACCTAACAAATGAAGAGGAAATAGGCAGTCTACCTGAAAAAGAATTCAGAATAATGATAGTAAAGATGATCCAAAATCTTGGAAATAGAATTGAGAAAATACAAGAAAAGTTTAACAAGGACCTAGGAGAACTAAAGAGGAAACAAGCAATGATGAACAACACAATAAATGCAATTAAAAATACTCTAGAAGGGATCAATACCAGAATAACTAGGGCAGATGAACGGATAAGTGACCTGGAAGATAAAATAGTTGAAATAACTACTGGAGAGCAGAATAAAGAAAAAAGAATGAAAAGAATTGAGGACAGTCTCAGAGACCTCTGGGACAATATTAAACGTACCAACATTCAAATTATAGGGGATCCCAAAGAAAAAGAGAAAAAGAAAGGGACTGAGAAAATATTTGAAGAGATTATAGTTGAAAACTTCCCCAATATGGGAAAGGAAATAGTTAATCAAGTCCAGGAAGCACAGAGAGTCCCATACAGGAAAAATCCAAGGAGAAACACGCCAAGACACATATTAGTCAAACTATCAAAAAGTAAATACAAAGAAAAAATATTAAAAGCAGCAAGGGAAAAACAACAAATAACATAGAAGGGAATCCCCATAAGGTTAACAGGTGATCTTTGAGCAGAAATTCTGCAAACCAGAAGGGAGTGGCAGGACATATTTAAAATGATGAAAGGGAAAAAGCTACAACCAAGATTACTCTACCCAGCAAGGATCTCATTCAGATTTGACAGAGAAATTAAAACCTTTACAGACAAGCAAAAGCTAAGAGAATTCAGCACAACCAAACCAGCTTTACAGCAAATGCTAAAGGAACTTCTCTAGGCAGGAAACAAAAGAGAAGGAAAATATGTACAATAACAAACGCAAAACAATTAAGAAAATGGGAATAGGAGCATACATATCGATAATTACCTTAAATGTAAATGGATTAAATGCTCCCACCAAAAGACACAGACTGGCTGAATGGATGCAAAAACAAGACCCGTATATATGGTGTCTACAAGAGACCCACTTCAGACCCAGGGACACATACAGACTGAAAGTGAGGGGATGGAAAAAGATATTCCATGCAAATGAAAATCAAAAGAAAGCTGGGGTAGCAATTCTCATATCAGCAACATAGACTTTAAAATAAAGTCTAGTAGAAGAGACAAAGGACGACACTACATAATGATCAAGGGATCGATCCAAGAAGAAGATATAACAATTGTAAATATTTATGCACCCAACATAGGAGCACCTCAATATATAAGGCAAATACTAACAGCCATAAAAGGGGAAATGAACAGTAACACATTCATAGTAGGGGACTTCAACACCCCACTTTCACCAATGGACAGATCATCCAAAATGAAAATAAATAAGGAAACACAAGGGCTTCCTTCATGGCGCAGGGTTGAGAGTTCGCCTGCCGATGCAGAGGACACGGGTTCGTGCCCCAGTCCAGGAGGATCCCACATGCCGCGGAGCAGCTGGGCCCGTGAGCCGTGGCCACTGAGCCTGCACGTCTGGAGCCTGTGCTCCACAACGGGAGAGGCCGCAAAAGTGAGAGGTCCGTGTACGGCAAAAAAAAAAAAAAAAAAAGCAAAAAAAAAAATAATATAAAATAAGGAAACACAAGCTTTAAATGATATATTAAAGAAGATGGACTTAATTGATATTTATAGGACATTCCATCGAAAACCAACAGAATACACAATTTTCTCAAGTGCACATGGAACATTCTCCAGGATAGATCATATATTGGGTCACAAATCAAGCCTTGGTAAATTGAAGAAAATTGAAATTGTATCAAGTATCTTTTCTGACCACAATGCTATGAGACTAGATACCAATTACAGGAAAAGATCTGTAAAGTATACAAACACATGGGGCTTCCCTAGTGGCGCAGTGGTTGAGAGTCCACCTGCGGATGCAGGGGACACGGGTTCGTGCCACGGTCTGGGAAGATCCCACATGCCACGGAGCGGCTGGGCCCGTGAACCATGGCCGCTTAGCCTGCGTGTCCGGAGCCTGTACTCTGCAACAGGAGAGGCCACAACAGTGAGAGGCCCACGTACTGCAAAGAAAACAAACAAACAAACACATGGAGGCTAAACAATACACTACTTAATAACGAAGTGATCACTGAAGAAATCAAAGAGGAAATAAAAAAATATCTAGAAACAAATGACAATGGAGACATGATGACCCAAAACCTATGGGATGCAGCAAAAGCAGTTCTAAGAGGGAAGTTTATAGCAATACAATCCTACCTTAAGAAACAGGAAACATCTTGAATAAACAACCTAACCTTGCACCTAAAGCAATTAGAGAAAGAAGAACAAAAGAATCCCAAAGTTAGCAGAAGGAAAGAAATCATAAAGATCAGATCAGAAATAAATGAAAAAGAAATGAAGGAACCAATAGCAAAGATCAATAAAACTAAAAGCTGGTTGAGAAGATAAATAAAATTGATAAACCATTAGCCAGACTCATCAAGAAAAAAAGGGAGAAGACTCAAATCAATTGAATTAGAAATGAAAAAGGAGAAGTAACAACTGACACTGCAGAAATACAAAAGATCATGAGAGATTACTACAAGCAACTCTATGCCAATAAAATGGACAACCTGGAAGAAATGGACAAATTCTTATAAATGCACAACCTGCCAAGACTGAATCAGGAAGAAATAGAAAATATGAACAGACCAATCAATTGGTTAATGAGCAAAAATATCTGGTATTTATACATACACATGGATACTCCAGTGGGTGACTCACATTTTGTGCTTCAGAAAGTTGTTAACAAAATTCAGACATTGAATTGTTAGGCTGTCATTTTATTTCAAATCAACTCAACACACTTTTGAGCAATTATTAAGTATAAGACACTGTGCTAAGTGCTATGTGAGATAGCAAGATAAAAAAGACACAACCTTAGCTGCTGTAGTGCTTACAACAAGGAGAAAATAAGAATGCCAACAACACTTATAACGCGAGGCAGAATGAGACCACACGGAAATAGCTCATGGAATGTTATATGCATACATTATATCATTTAATCTTCCTGACAACTTTTGAGGCACACAACATTCTCCCTACTATTACAGATGGAAACGGAGAAGCTCAGAAATGTTAGCTAACTCACCAAAAGTCACACAGCTAGTAAATGGCAAAGCCAGAATTCGAAATGAGGCAGATTTTACGACTCCAAAATTCTTGCTCCATCCACTCTACTTAGCCACCTCATCTACTGTGGGAGTGCAGAGTGTGGGAAGAGTAGTATCAAGAAATACAACCCCAAAGGTAGATTAGAACCAGGCTATAAATACCTGAAATGCTACAGTAAGTTTTCATTTTATGCCGTGAACAAAAAGGAGGCATTGAAGTCCTTTAAGCAGGGCAGTGACAACATCCAGTTTTCATTTTAGAAAGATCACTGCTCAGTGAGGATAATGAGCTGTAGGAATAGCAAGAACATGAATAAAGAGACCCATTAGAAGGCTGCTGTGGCAGTCCACAGGAGCGATAATGGTGGTCTAGACCAGTGCAATGGAGATGGAAAACAAGAAATGCTAATCATGTCATGCATGCAAAATCCTTCTGATCTTGAGGACTTGATCCAGAAGACAACTATGCATGAGAAGGGAATGAGGTCTCTCAGCAGAGCACCGGGGCACCTGGGAGAATGGGATGGCTATCAACAGACACTGAAACAGAGAAAGCAGCACAAATTTAGGATCTAGCAGAAGGTGATAAGAGGGCTTACAGATGTTTCCATGCATTTTTTTTCATGGGATATATATTGATGATAGCCTGAGTTTTCATGATGTTAAATAAGCAATCTGTTTACAGAATCTTCTGGTCAATTAAGTGGAAATAGAACATCAGTGCAGGTTACTTGGAATATGCAGAGTGACACATGAATGAGTCTGAAAGATAATTACATCTGAGAAAGTGGATATTCTTCTGGTCAATGTCCTCTGATGTTTAGGAGTCCAAGAACTGGGAACTGGGTTCAGAGCTCAGTAAACTAATAGATTCAGCACATGGCCACCTTTAATTTCCTTTCATAGCAGCTGAAGTATGTTGTCTTTTATACAGAAACTCTAGAGACCAGATGAGGGTAAAATCTGTAAAACTTGCCAATTTCTGAACAGCACAGAAAAGGGAAAAGCTTTTAAATACTGGGTCTTCAAAACGCTGATCTCCTCACACTTTCATGCCTCTACCTCCTCAGAAGGCCTACTAAAGGCCATCTCCACACTTAAATGCAAAACATTCCTGAAGACTGCATTCAAAGATGATTTTTCAGAAGACAAAATTCTCACTGTTTGTTTTATCCCGATATCCATTCAGATAGAGGCTTGACTATGTGGGTAAAGCTTTCAGGAAATGATAACTAAGTATAATAGCTTCAAAATAGTGGAGTGATATAATATGAATCCATTGATTCATTCCTACATTCATCTGGAAAAGCACATTACCCCAGTGATCACAGGCTTTGGAACCAGGCAGACATGACTTTGATGCCTATCTACCTCCTCGTTTTGTGGCATCAGGCAAGACACTTCCTTGTATCCTAATTTTCTCATCTGGTAAATGGGGGTGATACAAATACATAAGATTAAGTGAGAGAATGCAAGTAAAGCATTTAGTGTGGTACCTGGCACAGAGTAGACAGCCAATGAGTAGCGGGCTTAACCCTCACTCAACAAATATTTACGGAGCGCCTGCCACGTGCAAGACAAGGTTCTGCATGGTGCAGAGACGTGAAGAGGCCCCTGCTCTCCAAAAGCCTGCATCTGGAAACTGGAATTGGAATAAGGAAGGCCCATGAGGCTTCTTCATTAATAAGGCAGATATATTTATGCCATCTCTGCTTTCTTTCCCCACCAACACTGCTGACCATATTATGCCTTCTCTAGGACAGCAATTCTTATTCTTAACTTTTACCCTCTAAGCACTACAACATGGTTAGGGAGAAAAAGAGATTTTAGAAGAAAAATAAAGTACTGGTGAATGATTCATCTTAATCTACTCCCAAGAAATAGCATGATACATTTCTATGCTTTTAAACGTAAGACTTAAGTCATTAACACAAAGTGCATTTTGAGAAACACTCTTCTGTGAGCAATTATTGCAGCACTTGTAGAATGACTTTAATGTTAAATTCGTTAAAATAGATGTGCATATACCCAACCGAGTGAAACAGGTACAAGCCATCTCAAACCAGTTACAAAACTGAGATTTGATTCTTTGAGAAAATATTTGAAGCATGAGTTTAGATTTTGTCTTTCAGCCTCCAAAACAAACTTTCCAAGGGAGGTCTTCTTACACTTTAATTATGAAATATAGAGACATCCAGAGGAGAACTCTTTATTTCCAGACACTCCAGTCCCATGCAAAAAAGAAATAAACAAAAAAAAAACCTCACTTGCTTAAATCAAATGTTTTCAAATAACTGGGTTTTTAATTCTTTCAACTTTTGGGAATAAAATCAGTTTACTGATGGAAATACCATAACAATTTCCTGGTTTCTAAATCTAATTTCCAGATGGTATTTCTCCAAAACATTTAGAGAAAAACAATAACTCAGGACTGAAGAAGCTTCCTACCATGACTTGATCATGCATTCTTACAGACTGAGAGGGTTTTTTGGTGGTGTTCAGGTTTTAGTTTTGTGTGTGGTGGAAACTTACTGTATTCTCTAATCAAGCTATGCTGCAGTTGGATGGTTACAGACCTACTCCCAAAGGACCACTCATTAATATAAATTATTTTGCTCCTAAGACAATCACGGTGCATATAATTTTATTATAAATATAATCACTAATAATTTCCTATTTACATGGTAACACATGTGGGCTACCATCATAGGGCAGGTTCAAATTGACAGGACAGAATCAGTTTAAAAACAGTGCAGAGTCCTAAAGACATAAATTGAGTCCTCACAACAGACTATGAAAAGTAGCAGAAATGTTCAGTCTCCAGAGCACCTTCTTGAATTCTGCAGATTTGAAAATAACAACATTGAACCTGAAACTTTCCACTCCAGTGGGTTTAACCTAAAGCTTATT
Source organism: Mesoplodon densirostris (assembly GCF_025265405.1). Taxonomy (NCBI): domain Eukaryota; kingdom Metazoa; phylum Chordata; class Mammalia; order Artiodactyla; family Ziphiidae; genus Mesoplodon; species Mesoplodon densirostris. Next base: position 8,082,402 of record NC_082681.1, on the reverse strand, counting down.
TCATGCATTAAACCATTTTTCTGTATTTTATAATGCAATTTTAAACCAGGTTCCAGTTAGCCCATTTCAGCACTCATTACTAGAATTACACATTCCACAGTGAGACTGACCACAGATTAAATTTTTCTGTGCTATTTGCAGAACAATATTTTCTCTTGCGCTTTCAAATGCCTTTTAGCCATAAATATAACAGTCATCCCTAGTGACATATTCAGCAGTAACAGCTCACTATGTTCTCTCCCCAGCACCGTATTTCCTAAGATGCTGTTTTTAATTAGCCCCACAAATTCAAAGGAGCAGGCAGGTCCCCTTTATGCCAGCACTCAAGAAGTTATATTTTTCTCATGACCCTTAGGATTTTCTTTTATCCCATGTGCTACGAAAACAGGTCATGAGCGCTCTGGACTAAAATGTCTCCTGTAAAATAGAATGTTGAAATTCAGGTAATGAATTCATACTACCGAATCTCTCTCTCTGAGACACAGCTCTTCCGTTCATCACCTCTTGTAAGTTAAACAGAATGAGTGTAAGTAAGGATAAGAATCAGTATTCAGATACCAATCTTGCAGATAAAGTGTCAAATCTAGGGCTTCTTCCAGCTTGTTTTCTGTCAGGTACACTAGCCCTGATTTCAAAAAGCCTCTTGAGAAATAGAACTTTGGGAGAGCAAAGGTGGTTTCCGAACACTCAGCACCAAATTGCTACCATCTATCTATCTGTCCATCTTCCCTTTTCCTTCACCACTCCTGCTCTCCAGCCTCACCGCAGTAAGGGTAATGTATTCATATTCTTTCATTTTCAAGACGAACCCCAGTTCCTAAAGGTGCGCCCTTTAGGAACTATAGGCTAAAACTATATGTATAGTTTTACATATATGTATAGGGAAAATCATTGAAAAGTGAAATATTTGCATACGTATGTCGCCTGATAAATCTTTCTAGGAGAGAAAAAGCTGATGTTCGCTTTTAGTAGTGGGGGAGGGAGTAGTGTTGTCATTTAAATGGCTTTAGTTCTGTTTCCCAACACTCGCTGTATTATAACAAGTGCTGAGAAGGTGTAAAGGACAGAGTAAATTAGGTCTGTGCTCCTAAGAAATGTATAATAAAACAGGAGTCACAATGGGGACACATGAAAAAGTCCCAAACCATATAATTCAAACATGCATTTACCTAACTAAATAATGTGATGTACGTGTGTGAATAATGTGATATACACATGAGGTGGGCGGGTTTCCTGGTATCAAAATATATGAAACTCAAAGAGTTTTGAAATAGGCAAAGGGCAGCACGGTAGCAAGGAGATGGCAGAGCATTTAAAACTAGTGGAATGTCTTTTTATCCACCCCTTCCTTCTTCCCATTCCTAATGTTAGACATGGATCACAAATAAATGTCTCATTTTGCATTTCAATTTAAAAAACTGGTAAAAAAAGAAAAAAAAAACTGGTGGAATGCCTTGTGTGAAAGGAGCAAATAAACCCTGGAGGAGAGTAAGGACACTAACATGCCCTTAAATATCAGATCCAAGCTCAAATGTCTCAGACATACAACAAAAGTCAGGGCAGTTCCATTAAGTGGAGGCCTCTGGACATAACACTTTTACAGACATTGTTTCAATTCAACCACACAAGAAATCTATTAGGTAAGAGGAGTGGTCAGTAGCCAGTTCCCCAGAGGAAGGACTGAAGCAAAGTATTGACTGTGAATTTAGGTACATCTGCACTCCTAGAAGGATATGCCAGCTGGGCTTTGTTTGCCTGATAGCCCCATAGGCACGTTGAGATCTCAACTGACCAGGTTAAGAGAGCTGCCTCCCAAGCAGTCAGAGAACAAAGGCAACCCCATCAACCTTCCAAGCACAGGAGAATGTGTGTGTGAGAGAGTGGAGGCCCAGGCTACAAGGAGCACACTCTCAGGAGCGAGCTCAGCAGGGGTCAGAGGAAAGAGAAGATTTTGAGTACCCCACGGTCACAGGCTATTTGGTACCGCAGGGACATAGGGTCAAGACTCTTGGGATCATGGGCTGTAACAAAGAATAAATCTAAAGAATCACGTCACTCCTGATGACAGAAGAACTGAGACCATGACAGCATGAGGCAGTGGTGCCTGTGGACAGACTAAAGAGGGGTATTCTGGGAAGAGGGTATCCTGAGTTCATACCCCTGATTCTCTTTTCCTGATGACTCTTTGCAAGACCAACTGAACAGTTAAAAGTAACCCTAACAACATGCCAAACCTAGATAAGGTCCATGATGACATCTGATGTAGAGTCACTTGGGAAGAAGATTCTGCTGTAGAATTTCATTTGGTTATACTGCTGGCAAGTTAGTTGGCCTAGAACCCTGAACTTTGTAAGCAGGCTTGCTTCTCTGAGGCAGTATGGAACAAAGAAGATTCTACGGTTGCCTGGGAGGTTGATGGATGAGTTCAATTTACCCAAGTGGGTTCCCTCACAACAAGGAGAGGAACATCTGTGTGCAGCTCTGGGACGGGCCAGCGGTTCCTGTCAACATCATCAACTTGAATACAATCCCTCACGATTCCTTCCTGACACCAAAGAGGCCTCCTCACACTAGCCCTGCATAAGAGCCCCAACTTGCCAAACTGTTGACTACTTGTCCCCTAGAGGATAAATTCCTACCATATCTCCTATCATGTGTTCATGCAGCGCTACCCAAGATACCACAGGCTTAACTTCGGGTAACTTGAGAAAGCTTTTGACATTAACAGTCTAAAAATGAGACCCCAATCTGCTTAAAGGTGAACGACCTAAATAGGATGGCTCTGACATAGAGAGAATTAATAAAAAATGGAAAAGAATTTAATAAAAGTTTAATGAGGTCTTAAGATGATTCAACCTATGCACAAAAAAGTTTCAGGAACTGACAAATATTATATATGAGTATTTTAAATCAATAAGGGAATATTTTAAAGGAATAGCCCCTACTAAAATTCAAATTGGTTTTCTGAAAGATAAAAAAGGAACAATTCCATAGTACAGAGCAAAAATACAAAGAAATGGATCTAATGAATAAAAAATAAAAGACCCTGAGGAAAGATCCAGGAAACCCAACATGATTACTAGGAGCTCCAGGAGGAAAAGAGGAATAGCTAGAAGAGAAATAAATCCTCAATGGTATAGCAACAACTTTCTTGAGCTAAAGAATAACTTGAGGTTTAAGACTCTAAGAGCTTGCTGAGACCCAGGCAGGGTTAAGGAAATAATGAGACAGTTGGACCTACCCTGATTAAATCTCTGAACTATAAGGTTAAAAAAACACCCTTAAAAGCTTATAATGAAAGAGAAGTTTTCTTGTTAAAGGAAGATGAACAGAGTAGCATCCAGCAACTCATGTGTGACTAGAATACCATGCAGCAACATCTACAGTTTGCTGAGATAAAAGAACTGTGACCTAAGAATCATATATTGACCAAGGTTTCACTTATATGAAAGTCCAAAGAAGAGATATTTTAAGATTTTCAAGGGCTGAGAAGGCAGTTTCTGAAAACTCACTCAAGGAAGTATTCTAGCTAAATGAAAATTAAATCAGAACAAAATTCTTCCGAACAAAGTGCAAGAAACAGCATTGAACAATGAACTATATCATTTTCATAATTATGCCTAAATGAATTAAGATGATGATACTAGAAACTAATAAAAGTGTATTGCAAGGATTTTTGAAACAGAAGAGACATTCTCTAATTGAAAATATGTAGAACCAGGAACTAAAATTCCAAACTATCTCACCAAAACCCAAGAGACACAGGGTGAAGGTGGAAAAGTTGGAGGATGTTCAGAAACAGCAAAGTGAAAGACTTCTAAAGGTGTTGATGGAAATGGGACAGTGGACAAGTAAATGACTTGGGAAGGAGAAAGCATCGCTCTGTTTGAATTTGATATGCTGAGAGATAAATGTAGATAAAATGTGCATGCTGCTACACCAAACTGAGATTCCATTAAAAATAACTGAAAAATTCAACTACATATAAATCATAACTTTCTATGTGGAAAAAAAACACATAAAGACAAATAAATTAGCCACTTACACCACAAAAAGTGCTAATTTCCTTAATATATAGAAACTTTAAATCAATAGGAAAAAACCAATGATTCAGTAACAAAATAGGTAAAAGGATAAGGACAGATAATTCTCTTGGAAGATATCCAAGAAACTGTTAACTATGGCTGCCTCTGGAGAAGGGAACATGGTGGCTGAGAGGCCAGAGGAAAGGATGAATTACTTTTCGTCGTGTATATACTTGTGAACATTTTGAACTTGGAGCACTGTAAATCTATTTCTATATTAAGGTAGATTAAATACTGTGACCAAAAAACCCCCAGATACCTTCATGTTATAATCCACTTGGGTGATGTTCTTAGAGCTTTCCATACAAGCCTCACGCTCCCTCCATCCTTATACCTTGCCTTCCACTAGGGCCTCAAAGTCCTCTATTGGATCCTCTAAGTTTAGTCACCCCTTGAACAAAGAGAGAGAGAGAGTGAAAACACAGAGGATCACAGGGCACCTTTTAAAGGCAAGACTTTTAAGTGATACACATTACTTCTGTTCACATTTTATTGATCAGACCAGTCCTATACCCATGTTGATAAAAGAGTGCTGGAAAATGTCATTTAGCTATTGACCCAGAAAGAGAAGCCAGGTTGGATGAGGATCTAGCCAGACTCTGCTCCAATTACCTATTTCCAAAACCTTGATATTTATAAAGAAAGAAAATAAATAAAAGGATGTGTTAAGTTATATCAGGCAAATGCAAATGAAAAGTGACAATATACATATCAGTCAGAGGGTTACCCCAAGACATAAAGTATTAAATTGGACAGAGAGAAATTTTGTGATGGTAAAATCTGTAACCCACGAAGTTAATAAAACTAGACTAAATCATTATGCAACAAGCAGAATAGCAATTAAGTACATTAAGAAAAACCTTCTAGGAAGACAGCAGAAATGAAAAAAGCCTAAGAGCATTGGTGGTATAGGAGTGTGAGGAGGCCATACCAAAAAAACCTTATAAGAATATTTGAATAATGTAAATGAAAAGCTCAGTTTAACGTGTATATATGTATACATAGAGACACACACACATATATATAGACACACAAAGATACAGATACATGAATAGATAGATAGGTATAGATGCCTTACAAACAGTAACAACACACTCTTCTCTTACATTATTGAAACGTTAATAAAAAGTAATCATAGGGGCTTCCCTGGTGGCGCAGTGGTTGAGAATCTGCCTGCTAATGCAAGGGACACGGGTTTGAACCCTGGTCTGGGAAGATCCCTCATGCCACGGAGCAACTAGGCCCGTAAGCCACAACTACTGAGCCTGCACGTCTGGAGCCTGTGCTCCGCAACAGAAGAGGTTGCGATAGTGAGAGGCCCGCGCACTGCAATGAGGAGTGGCCCCCACTTGCCACAACTAGAGAAAGCCCTTGCACAGAAACGAAGACCCAACACAGCCCTAAATAAATAAATTAATTTAAAAAAAAGTAATCATATATCTGGCCACAGTAAAACCTAATAAGACCCTCTAATTTCTTTTTTTATTATTTTTAATACATCTTTATTAGAATATAATTGCTTCACAATGCTGTGTTAGTTTCTGTTGTATAACAAAGTGAATCAGCCATATGCATACATATATCCCCATATCCCCTCCCTCTTGAACATCTTCCACCCTCCATATCCTACTCTTTTAGGCAGTCAGAAAGCACCGAGCTGATCTCCCTGTGCTATGCGGCTGCTTTGCACTAGCTATCTATTTTACATTTGGTAGTGTATATATGTCCATGCCACTCTCTCACTTCAACCCAGCTTACCCTTCCCTCTCCCTGTGTCCTCAAGTCCATTCTCTACATCTGCATCTTTATTCGCGCCCTGCCACTAGGTTCATCAGTACCATCTTTTTTCTTTTTCTTTTTTTTTTTTAGATTCCATATATATGCGTTAGCATATGGTATTTGTTTTTCTGTTTCTGATTTAGTTCACTCTGTATGACAGACACTAGGTCCATCCACCTCACTACAAATAACTCAATTTTGTTCCTTTTTATGGCGGAGTAATATTCCATTGTCTATATGTGCCACATCTTCTTTATCCATTCATCTTTTGGTGGACATTTAGGTTGCTTCCCATGTCCTGGCTATTGTAAATAGTGTTGCAGTGAACACTGTGGTACATGACCCTTTTTGAATTATGGTTTTTCTCAGGGTATATACCCAGTAGTGGGGTTGCTAGGTCATATGGTAGTTCTATTTTTAGTTTTTTAAGGAACCTCCATACTGTTTTCCATAGTGGTTGCATCAACTTACATTCCCACAAACAGTGCAGGAGGGTTCCCTTTTCTCCACACCCTTTCCAGCATTTACTGTTTCTAGATTTTTTGATAATGGTCATTCTGACCAATGTGAGATGATACCTCACTATAGTTTTGATTTGCCATTTCTCTAATAATTAGTGATGCTGAGCATCTTTTCATGTGCCTCTTGGCCATCTGTATGTCTTCTTTGCTGAAATGCCTATATAGGTCTTCTGCCCGTTTTTTCATTGGGTTGTTTGGTTTTTCTGATACTGAGCTCTATGAGCTGTTTGTATATTTTGGAGATTAATCCATTGTCCATTGTTTCATTTGCAAATATTTTCTCCCATTCTGAGGGTTGTCTTTTCATCTTGTTTAGGGTTTCCTTTGCTGTGCAAAAGCTTTCAAGTTTCATTAGGTCCCATTTATTTTTGTTTTTATTTCCATTACTCTAGGAGGTGGGTCAAAAAAGATCTTGCTGTGGTTTATGTCAAAGAGTGTTTTTCCTATGTTTTTCTCTAAGAGTTTTATAGTGTCAGGTCTTACTTTTAAGTCTTTAATCCACTTGGAGTTTATTTTTGTGTATGGTGTTAGGTAGTGTTCTAATGTCATTCTTTTACATGTAGCTGTCCAGTTTTCCCAGCACCACTTATTGAACAGGCTGTCTTTTCTCCATTGTATGTTCTTGTCTCCTTTGTTGTAAATTAGATGACTATATGTGTGTGGGTTTATCTCTGGGCTATCTATCCTGTTCCATTGATCTATATTTCTCTTTTTGTATCAGTACCACACTGTATTGATTACTGTAGCTTTGTAGTACAGTTTGAAGTCAGGGAGCCTGATTCCCCCAGCTCCGTTTTTCTTTCTCAAGATTGCATTGGCTGTTCGGGGTCTTTTGTGTTTCCATATGAATTGTAAAATTTTTTGTTCTAATTCTGTGAAGAATGTCATTGGTAGTTTGATAGGGATTGCACTGCATCTGTAGATTGCTTTGGGTAGTATGGTCATTTTCACAATTTTGATTCTTCCAATCAAAGAACATGGTATATTTCTCCATCTGTTTATGTCATCTTTGATTTCTTCCATCAGTGTTTTATAGTTTTCTGAGTACAAGTCTTTCGCCTCCTTAGGTAGGTTTACTCCTACATATTTTATTCTTTTTGTTGTGATGGTAAATGTGATTGTTTCCTTAAATTTCTATTTCTGATTTTTTGTTGTCAGTGTACAGGAATGCCAGAGATTTCTGTGCATTAATTTTGTATCCTGAAACCTTACCAAATTCATTGATTATTTCTAGTAGTTTTCTGGTGGCATCTTTAGGATTTTCTATGTATAGTACCATGTCATCTGCAAACAGTGACAGTTTTACTTCTTTTCCAATTTGGATTCCTTTTATTTCTTTTTCTTCTCTGATTGTCGTGTCTCGGACTTCCAAAACTATGTTGAATAAGAGTGGCGAGAGTGGACATCCTTGTCTTGTTCCTGATCTTAGTGGAAATGCTTTCAGTTTTTCACCATTGCGAATGATGTTGGCTGTGGGTCTGTCATATATGGCCTTTATTACGTTAAGGTAGTTTCCCTCTATGCCCATTTTCTGGAGAGTTTTTATCATAAATGGGTGCTGAATTTTGTCAAAATATTTTTCTGCACCTATTGAGATGATCATATGGTTTTTATTTCTTAATTTGTTAATATGGTGTATCACATTGATTGATTTGTGTATATTGAAGAATCCTTGCATCCCCGGGATAAATCCCACTTGATCATGGTGCATAATCCTTTTAATGTGTTGTTGGATTCTGTTTGCTAGTATTTTGTTCAGGATTTTTGCATCTATGTTCATCAGTGATATTGGTCTATAATTTTCTTTTTCTGTGATATCTTTTTCTGGTTTTGGTATCAGGATGATGGTGGTTTCATAGAATGAATTTGATACTGTTCCTCCCTCTGCAATTTTTTTGGGAAGAGTTTGAGAAGGATGGGTGTTAGCTCTTCTCTAAATGTTTGATAGAATTTGCCTGTGAAGCCATCTGGTCCTGGGCTTTTGTTTGTTGGAAGATTTTTAATCACAGTCTCAACTTCCATGCTGGTGATTGGTCTGTTTATACTTTCTATTTCTTCCTGGTTCAGTCTCAGAAGGTTGTGCTTTTCTAAGAATTTGTCAATTTCTTCCAGGTTGTCCATTTTGTTGGCATAGAGTTGCTTGTAGTAATCTCTCATGGTTCTTTGCATTTCTGCAGGGTCAGTTGTTATGTCTCCTTTTTCATTTCTAATTCTATTGATTTGAGTTCTCCCTTTTTTTCTTGATGAGTCCAGCTAATGGTTTATCAATTTTGTTTATCTTCTCAAAGAACCAGCTTTTATTTTTATTGATCTTTGCTATTGTTTCCTTCATTTCTTTTTCATTTATTTCTGATCTGATCTTTATGATTTCTTTCCTTCTGCTAACTTTGGGTTTCTTGGTTCTTTCTCTAATTGGTTTAGGTGTAAGGTTAGGTTGTTTATTTGAGATGTTTCTTGTTTCTTGAGGTGAGCTTGAATTGCTATCAACTTCCCTCTTAGAACTGCTTTTGCTGTGTCCCATAGGTTTTGGGTCATCGTGTTTTTGTTGTCATTTTCTCTATGTATTTTTTATTTCTTCTTTGATTTCTTCAGTGATCTCTTGGTTATTTAGTAGCACACTGTTTAGCCTCCATGTGTTTATGTTTTTACAGTTATTTTCCTGTAATGGATTTCCAATCTCATAGCATTGTGGACAGAAAAGATGTTTGATACGATTTCAATTTTCTTAAATTTTCCAAGGCTTGATTTGTGACCCAAGATGTGCTCTTAGAGAATATTCTGTGTGCACTTGAGAAGAAAGTGTATTCTGCCACTTTTAGGTGGAATGTTCTATAAATATCAATTAAATCTATCTGATCTATTGTGTCATTTAAAGTTTGTGTTTCCTTACTTATTTTCTGTTTGGATGATCTGTCCATTGGTGTAAGTGGGGTGTTAAATTCCCCTACTATTATTGTGTTACTGTCAATTGCCCCTTTCATGGTTGTTAGCATTTGCCTTATGTATTGAGGTGCTCCTATGCTGGGAGCATAAACATTTATAATTGTTATATCTTCTTCTTGGATTGATCCCTTGATCATTATGTAGTGTCCTTCCTTAAGTCTTGTAACAGTCTTTATTTTAAAGTCTGTATATTATCTGATACAAGTTTTGCTACTCCAGCTTTCTTTTGATTTCCATTTGCATGGAATATCTTTTTCCATCCCTTTACTTTCAGTTTGTATGTGGCCCTTGGTCTGAAGTGGGTCTCTTGTAGACAGCATATATATGGTTCTTGTTTCTGTATCCATTCAGCCAGTCTGTGTCTTTTGGTTGGGGCCTTTAATCCATTTACATTCAAGCTTATTATCAATATGTATGTTCCTGTTACCATTTTCTTAATTGTTTTGGGTTTGTTTTTGTGGGTCTTTTTCTTCTCTTGTGTTTCCCGCTTAGAGAAGTTTCTTTAGGCATTTGTTGTAAAGCTGGTTTTGTGGTGCTGAATTCTCTTAGCTTTTGCTTGTCTGAAAAGCTTTTGATTTCTCCATCAAATCTGAATGAAATCCTTGCTGGGTAGAGTAATCTTGGTTGTAGGTTTTTCTCCTTCATCACTTTAAGTATATCCTTTCACTCCCTTCTGGTCTGCAGAGTTTCTGCTGAAAAATCATTTGATAACCTTATGGGGATTCCTTTGTATGTTATTTTTTTGTTTTTTCCTTGTCACTTTAAATTTTTTTTCTTTGAATTTAATATTTGTTAGTTTGATTAATATGTGTCTTGATGTGTTTCTCCCAGGGTTTATCCTGTATGGGCCTCTCTGTGCTTCCAGGACTTGGGTGACTATTTCCTTTCCCATGTTAGGGAAGTTTTCCACTATAATCTCTTCAAATATTTTCTCAGACTCTTTCTTTTTCTCTTCTTCTCCTGGGACCCCTATAATTCGAATGTTGGTGTGTTCAGTGTTGTACCAGAGGCCTCTGAGATTGTCTTCAATTCTTTTCATTGTTTTTTCTTTATCTTGTTCCTCGGCAGTTATTTCCACCATTTTGTCTTCCAGCTCACGTATTCATTCTTCTGCCTCAGTTATTCTGCAATGGATTCCTTCTAGTGTATTTTTCATTTCAGTTATTGTGCTGTTCACTTCTGTTTGTTTGTTCTTTAGTTCTTCTAGATCTTTGTCAAACCTTTCTTGCATTTTCTCAATCTGTGCCTCCATTCTATTTCTGAGATTCTGGATCATCTTTACTATCCTTACTCTGAATTCTTTTTCAGGATTGCCTATTTCCTCTTCATTTATTTGGTCTTGTAGGTTTTTACCTTGCTCCTTCATCTGTGACATATTTTTTTGGCATCTCTTTTTTTTTTTTTTGACAGGTGGGACTGTGTTCCTGTCCAACTGGTTGTTTGGCCTGAGGCTTCCAACACTGCAGTTTGTAGGCTGTTGGGTAGAGCTGGGTCTTGGTGCTGAGATGCGGACCTCCGGGAGACCCTACTCCAGTGAATATTCCCTGGGGTCTGAGGTTCTCTGTTAGTCAACTGGTTTGGACTTGGAGCTCCCACCACAAAAGCTTCAGCCTGACCACCAGCTCGTGAAGCAAGATCCCACAAACTGCATGTGGTGGCAAAAGAAAAACAAAAACAATGGAGAACAATAACAAAGAGTAAAAATAAAATTAGACTAGGAAACTAACAGATATGTTAGAAAGAATATAAAAATAAAAATGTAGATGAAACAACAACCGGAAGGTGAAACAGAACCACAATAGTAAAAAAGAGAAGAAAAAACAAAAACCGGTGGAAAAGGCCTTGGCTGTGGAGGGCAGGGTTTGGGCAGTGGGCGGGCCTTTGCTTAGGACCCACAGGGCTGGAAAAGGCCCTGGGGGGTGTCGGGGGTGGGGCTTAGGCTGAAGGAACAGAAGGGGCCCAGGCGGGCCTCTGGTCTCAGAGGGCAGGGGACCTTTCGTGGGAGCCCAGCAGGCTTCCTGGGCCCGAGTAGGCAGGGCAGTAGCCCTCAGCTCCTCTCCTGCTCCTCCCGCCTGGAGGGCCGCTCCCGCCTGCCTCTCCTGCCTCCCTCCTACGTCCCCAGGACCAAAACAGCATGGAGGGGGCCTCTAAGGGCATAGGACCCAGCCGAGAGCTGGGTAGACTTCCCCAGCCGGGCAGACTTCCCTGGCCGATTGGGCAGGGGAAACGCTCTGTGTGCTCCCCGCAGATCCGAGTCCCAGAGGGTCCCTCCAGGCGGAAGAACACCTCCCCCCTCTCAGCCACCCCTTGGGGGCAACAGTCCTGTCTGGCCTACACTTCTCCTCGCCCCTCAGTCCCCCCAGGTCCTACCGGTTCACTTGGGGCTTCCTCCTGTCTCCTTGGGTGTTGAGGGCCCCCACCAGCATCCAGCAGGTGCCCTAGTTGTCCACCCTCTAATTTAAATATGATGTAGTTCACATACTCTGACCGCAATGCAATAAAAATAGAAATTAACAGCTGAGAGTTGACCCCATAACTTTACCACTTAAAAATTAAGGAACATTCTGATAAACATCAAATTGAAGGAAAAACTTGAAGTTATAAATTTTCTAGAACTTAACAGAAAGGAAAATACTTCATACCAAACCTATGGGATATAACTAAAGCTGTATTGGGGAAAGTTTATACAGTTAAAATATTTTGTTTAAAGAAGAGAAAGATTTAATATAAAGGAACTAATTACTCAGCTATAAAACTAGAAAAACAACAGAATGAGTCAAATAGGAAGAAGGTAAGTAGCATAGGTAACTGCTAAAATTGCTGTGTCTATAATAAATGCATCCAGAACTGCAGAAAAGGTGGGGATGCAGGTTACCCTTAGGCACTAGTTGAACAAGAGGCGAAATGTGGGGAGGCGTGTCCAGGTTACAGAGATTTTGCTGGTGAGCCTTGAGTCAAAGACCATTGTTTTGTAACATTCTTATGACCATGAGATTAGGGCACAGAATACATGAAAGTACAACTTCAGTTCTCAAAGGTCATATTCTCTCTAGATGAGCTGCAAACATCAATCACAATGTTATTCAAAAATCTTAGATACTGTGACTTAATGAATATGAGTCAAACACTCTCATCCCCTGTAGGGACTGTTGGCAACTTGAGAGACAGCATCCCTCTGCTGTACTCCTATAGCGATCTGTACACATCACTGTCACAGTATTTATCTCACTGCCTCATGAGTTATCTGCTTGTGTATGCTTTTTCCTTTGAATCCCTTAGGCACAGGGATACTGTCTTTTTCTTCTTGGAGCCTACCCCGTCCCTCCCCAGAGCCTTGATCAAGAAATATTTGATGAACAACTGAATAAGGGCATAAATGTACAGATACTAATCAAAGAGCCAAAGGGTGCAGAAAATCAAGAAGTCTCCTTTCATGCAGAGTAACCTAGATAAGGAAAGCGCCATAGGCCCATTAAGCTACAGATGACAGGTACTCAACTGACAGAACAGAAGGGAAAGAACATATAGATCATGTAGGAAACCTACTAATATTTTAACCAAGAGATAACGGTGTTTTTTGAGACTATTCAAAGATTTCAGAAATGATTTATTATTTTTTAAAACCCTTGTCAGCCTCCAACACACAGTGCAATTTTAAGCTTCTGGAAAATCACTAACAAAACAGGAGACTGTTTGATGACTAGGCTACCCTTGTAGTAATCATTAGTTTATTTTGCTCCTGGAGACACGGATAAAATCTGAGTGAAAAGAAAAGAAAAGAAAAACAAAGAGGAATTGTGAAGGTTGGGGTAAATGAATACTGGCTCACATAAGAGAGATGAAAAGATCTATTCACACATCACCCACACTATCCACATTCACAGGGATTGAAAACTTCAGGAGAAAAGTTGCCTTATTTAGTAGATAGCTCTATTGCTACTCCACCTCTTCCCTCCTATCCACAGTTCCCATTGAACTTGTTTCCTAGCAAAGTCTTTAAACATCCAAGAGAGATGTGGATGTTTTTAACAGTAGACAAGAACCAAGTGAATAAAATAAGTGTGTAAAGCCCTGAATGGATGTGGCTGAGGGTGAGGCTTTCTTGATTAATTTGGGGGCTGGGGGTACTTCTTCCTGCAGGGTCACTAATCCTGACACCTGCTCCCCTGCAGCCAAGTACAACACCAGAGGCTGACAGGATTGGATGCCTTATAAATGTGGCTGGGAAGGAAGCTTACATACTGTACTTTTCTGAAGTTAGAGCTGGAGAAGTAGGGAAGAAATAGCTGAAGATGGCAGTTGTCTGTCACCGTTGACAACTGTACATAGATATCCAACATGTTTAACCTGCTCCTACATTCCTACTCCTTTGCCTGGTAACTTCCATTCATCCTTTGGTACTCAGCCAGCTTACATATCCCCTCTTCCAAGGAGTGGGCTTTCTGGACCCCCTAGACTAGTCCCATAGCACCATCTACTGCTGTCATATCTCATTATAATTGCTGGATCCATGCCTGTCTCCCTCTATAGTCCATAAGGCTGTAAGGGCAGGAGCTGTGTCTGTCTCATTCACAGCTGAATCCCTTGCACCAAGAACAGTGCCTGATGTAAATGCTTAATAAATGCTGAGTGAATGAACCAATCAACAAACAAACAAATAAGTGAGGGTGTGGCCTCAATTAGGTAGGGCCAGTGGTCAAAAGAAAGAAATTGGAAGACTGAATACTCATAGAACCCATGCAATAGGGGTGAATTTGTTAAACCTATTATAGAAATAAGAAAAACAAAGCCCAGAGAAATTAACTTGTTCCAAAGGAAGAAAAGTAAGCAAATTAGCTACCTTCTCCTGCACATCCTAAGTCTCATTACTGAGACAGGCTCAGGAATAGGGAGGCTGAGCACTGGTCAATATTTGAGGGGCCTCCCCAGCTCTGAGAGTGGGTGAACAGCCAGATTAAAGACCTGCTTTTCAATTGTATCCAAGCAGTAGGGCTTGTTACACAGCAGTCTGGTGTCGTGGGGACAATACGGAGTTTGGAGTCAAAAGACTTTGATCTCACTCCCATCCTATATATTACTATTTGTAGGATCACCTTGGTAAAGCTTGTAACCTCTCTAGGCCCACTCAATTCACCTATAAAACAGGAAAAATAAAAACACCATTTTACCATGCTATTTTGAAGAGTAACTGACAGTGAGTGTCTAGCACAATCTGGCTCACAGTATACATTCAATAAATTTCTAGTTATTAGAATGGAATAAAATGGAATTGAACTGAAATAGTCCTCTCACAACTTGCACACCTTGAGCTTCACTTACTCTTGCCTCATTCCTAACACAGAGTAGGAGCTCTGTAATCAGTGCATTGCAATTGAATAGCCAGGTTCAAATAGAGAGGGTACAATTACATTCAGACCTAAGTAGGCATGTTCTTTTTGTTCTATGACAGCTGCTCAAGCCGAGGAGATGCTCCTCTGAAGAAAGAAGGCCTACCTGAAGAGAATTCAAGGCAACAGATCTTCACTGAGGACGTACCGTGTGCAAGGCCCTGTTCCAGGCTTACTGGAAAATCACAGAGGGAGAGTGAGGAGAAGGGGAGAAACGGGGACAAAATAATACCTGCGATCTCCCTAAGCAACTGGTTCTTTTCTAGGCCACTATTAGGCAAGTCCAGCTCATTGCGATGACTTACTTTTCTCTGCTGAAAATCTTTTCACTTTCCTAGTTTAGTCCCATCAGTACTACTTAAAGTGTAATCTGAATCTACACTTATTTCCTAGGCCTTTGCCAGAACAGAGAAATGGAAATCAATTCATGCATATGCATGAGATTGAATACATTAGGATTTTCCTTATTGAGATAATCACCTGAAAGATTCAAGAGCATTTGAATTCAATTACACTCAACCTTCTGATGTGATATATTTTTTATTCTCATTTATTGGTAGAAGAAGTTGCTCCCTTCATAAGAGTGTTGTACATTTTATTTTAAGTGTGCTGCCTCCAAACTACTACCCAGGTAGCCTGGTCAGGACATCTTCATCTTTAGAGATGAATCATCATCAAGGACCACTCATGCTTCCCTGGGTTTGGTACAACTCTCTACCAATGAACTATGGACTTTATCTTCTCATTTATAAAACTCATGTATAAATCTAAACATATAGAAATTAAATTTCATACTGCAGTTGACAACTTGTGTGAAAAGTATTAGCACCATGGGATTTATAAACATCTAAAAAATTGCATTTCTACAACAGATTATTTGACAAGCCTTTAAATTACAATGCAACCAACACTTAGGATATTATGACAGATTCTAGGATACATTTAGTAATTCTTCTCTGAGAACAGTACAATTATTAAGTCTCTGTTCTTTACTTGGGAGTTCATCCGTGCAGTTCTGAAAAAACTGTATTCCTTACAAACCCAGAATGTTGAGATCTAAAACACTGATTAGTATATGAATCCTCTAACCTGGAACACTGAGATGGAAATAACCCAAGAGAATGTTCATGCATGACTTGAGCTACTCTTTTTTGGGAGGAGGGGGGGATGGATGAGGGAGAGAAAGGAAGTACACGAGTCAATGACTGAAATTGAATCATGGTAAGACATCTGAAAAAATAGACTACTGGAGTTGTAAATGGCCTCTGAAACCACGTGGTCCAATCTTTCATTCTACATTGGAGGAAACTGAGACCTGAAGGAGGGAAGGCATCTTCACTTAACTATTTAACTACTAGTCAGTGGTAGAGGTGTGGAGTAGAACCTGGTTCTCCGATTCCAAATCCAGTATCCATCCTACTATAGGGGCATATGCCAGAAATCACAATAAAAAGGTAATATGACAACAGACCAAACTAAAATATAAAAGAAGGAAAGGAAGCACATAGAAAGAAGAAAGAGCTGGAAAGGCATTTTATAATTTACTATTATCTTAGTCCATTTGGGCTGCTACAACAAAACACGGAGTTGGTCCTCCGTATCATCAGGTTCTGCATCTGCAGATTCAGCCAACCTCCAATTGAAACATTTTTTAAAAATTCGAAAGTTCCAAAAAGCAAAACTTGAATGTGCCTCACACCAGCAACTATTTACATAGCATTTACATTGTATTTACAACTATTTACATAGCAGTTACATTGTATTAGCTGTTATAAGGAATCTAGAGATGACTTAAAGTGTACAGGAGGATGTACATAGGTCATATGCAAATACTAGGCAATTTTATATAAGGGACATGAGCATCCGCAGATTCTGGTACAGAGGGATGACTGTACCACAGACTGGTGGCTTATAAACAACAGTAATTTATTTCTCACAGTCTGGAGGCTGCAAGTCTGCGATCAGGATGCCATGTCTCTAAATGCCCAAAGAAATGGGTGATGACTCAGTAAAACCAGGCAGTATAAATGGGTGGGTGAGCATTCTTAATATATATATCATATCAATCAAAATGTTGTAACAGTAATGTTGTTACCCTAGATATGGTTCATCTGATGTCTGTTTGGTCAATGTGGCCAGAGGATCTAGATGTCACATAGGATTTGAATACTTGAAATAGACCATGTTCTTTGGTTCAAGTGAGTACTGGAAATTCTAATTTCTTGGATTGAACACTGGGAAATGAGAATATCATGTATATGTTAGGCAATTTACTTTGGGATTCTCTATTCAAATATAGTAAATTTCAGTATATTGAACAAACATAGCAACTTACAGGAATAAAAAATGTAAATATTGACTAATGACAAACATTTCTGAGAAACTCTGGCCCAATGTAGAGGCAGAATGAAAAAGTTCTTTGGGCAAGTACCTCAACACCTACATGCCACATTTCGGTGCACAGGAAGTTCATTTTGATAAGTGAATGCCCTAGGAGGCCACAAATCAACCAACATACCTGTTTTAGCTGAGCTGAAATGAATTTGACAAAAATAATCATAGAGTTTAATCTAAGTCTCCCTTCAACATCATAGAAGGAATGTCTATTCCCTATTAATAAAATGAAACAATATTATTTTCCACCTTGTCCCATAATCCATATCCTCAGGTCTCCAGTAGCTTCTATGGTGACAGTAATAATTGCCCCTTGTCCTTTTCATTGTTCACCCATCTGGTCTATAGCTGGGAACTAGTGGCCTGTTATCTCTCAGCTCCGATGTGGCCCAATGGTCCTCCCTGTTAACTTGGCGTCACTTCATTGGCATAGTTTACCACCCTCAGACCTGGCTGCATCTCTCACTGGATACCTGACCAAGTCAGTCTGCCCTGTAGTCCTCAACTACGAGATCATTTTGTTCCCCTGTTGTGATTCCCTTTGTAAGTTCACCATCAAGCACTATCAGTCATATTCCATATTCCTCCTCAGGACACATGGGGACCTTTATATGCTTTCTCTACCACATGGAAGACCAGAAAACTCTTGAGGAGCAAAACTGAGGCCCTCTTCCTGCCTAACCATGCTGTGTTGCTTGTTTTATTCTGATGTGGCTGTCCCATGCGGCCATGGGAGTACCTTGCAAGACCTCCCATATTTGAGAAGCAGAGCAAATGGTTTTCTTGTTTAGGCTTTTCTCTCAACCCCAGGCTGGAGATGTGAACCTGAAACACAAGTGAAACACCATCTGATTCCCATACTCCTGATCGCTTCCCTTTTCCTCAAATCACTGGGGACAAGGAGGGGTGAGTATACCTGTTAGGGGTCTTAACTCCAAGCAACAGAAAACAGTTTTGCCTAATTTGAACAAAAAATTAAAGTTATTTCTGGATAATGAGTAGCTCACAGTTTCTGGAAGGGATGAAGAACCAAGCATAGAGGCATCGTGGCTAAGAGCACACCACAGAAGTAGGTCATGCAAGAAACTACTACCAGGCTGCTGGATCTAGACATCACCGATGCTGAGCAATGGACGTGGGTGTCACCTCATCAATACTATGCCTGTCAAAATATATTGTGCACAATCCCTGCTTTGTATCATTAATCTGCCACTTAAGGTCTAGCGCAATGTGACTGGGACAGCCCTGGCTTCAAAGTACATTGGGGAAGCAAGTATCAGGTGTTTTCAGCTTCTCTGCTGTGAAGAAAGCTCAAACAGTAGGCACTGCCCAAACACAGGAAAAGGAACCAGATGCTGAGCAGCCAAAGGCATGCTAACTGTCTACTACAGTGTGGACTTTCTACTTCATCTACCTTGTTAACATTTTTCCTTCCTAGGTGGTTTAATGGCTAGGTGGTATAATGGTGAGAAAGATGCCCCCCATCTTCTCCAGGTGCTATAATGGTCTAATGGCTACTCGACACATGATTTGGAAGTTGGGGGACAGACATGATAGATTAGTATTTCCAAAATACCCCCATTAAATTGGCAAATAAAGAAATTTAAATCACTGCTATATAAAGCTTTAATTTCATGCATTTTTATACCCTAAACACTGCACATTATATATAATAAGAAACTATTTTGAGATTCAGCTTTTGGATATGTTTTAGAAATCTTAATTCAAATGCTTATCTAAAACATATATTACCCAACAACTCAGGCTTCAATTTTCCAAAATTAGTAATGACATTTCCTCATGGGTTTATAAATAGAATAGGAATTTCTAGTTTTGGAGGTTGGATTCCATCTTTAGAAACAATGTCTGACTATTTTTTGCTTGTTTTTGCACATGCTGTTTTGTCTTTGTTTAAATCACAGTAAAAAGCTGGCATGTAATTGTTAGGACTACGTAAATTTTCTATGTTTATCCAAGATTTCAGCTGCATTAACTCAAACGGCTGAATATGAAAGGGCAAAGATGACTCCTCAGCAGAATACATGTGGGGATAATCAAGACACAGGTACATTTCCATACACAAGTCAACACTTTGGTCAGAGTTCCTTTTGCCTGAGAGTAGTAGACAACCCCCACTAGTAAACAGGAATTCTTACAAAATGTTACCCATATGCTTCTGAACCTCATAAGGACCTTGATGCATGCAATAAGTGACAAGATGTGTCTCTTTTCATTAACAGCACAGAGCAATCTTATGGTTTCAAATAACCAGGTGCAGATTATGAAAGATATGACTAGATAAGAATAACAAGTGCTGATGAGGATGTAAAGAAATTGGAGCCTCAGACATTGCTGGTCAGAATGTAAAATTGTGCAACCTCTTTGGAAAACAGTTGGGCAATTCCTCAAAAGTGAACTATAGACTAGTTACCATATGACCCAGAAATTCCACTCCTAAGTATATACGCAAAACAATTGAAAGTAGATACTAAAATACTTGCACACAAATATTCATACTGGCACTACTGACAATTGCCAGAAGGTAGAAAAAAACAATTATCTAACTGGTGAGTGGATAAACAAAACTTGATTTAGCCATACAATGGAATATTATTTAACCATAAAAAAGAATGAAGGGAGGAGTGACATTAACAAGATGGTGGAACAGGAGCTCCCCAGCTCTAGTCATCCTCACAGAAAACTATCCTCATAGCCACTATCCAGAAAAGAACACCTTTGTGAAAATCCCAGAACCTGGGGGTGAGGCTGAAGCACTCTTGTAGAGCACAAAAACCAGAAAAAACCACATTAGAAGGGTAAGAAGAGCGCTTTCACTTTGACCGCATTGTCCCTCACTCAGACCAGCACAGCACCACACCTACTGGGATCCCCTGGGCCTATGGTTTCTCCAGTGGAGAAAAGAGAGCCTAAAGCAGATATCTAGCTTCCCCAGGTTTCAGGGCACAACCCACAAGACACATTTTGGTTTCATCTCATGGGGAACACTGGGGGGACTGGCCAGGCTAGGACCACTGGGAATCAGCTGGAAACAATGAGAAGGGTGGGGCTCACAGAGACCAGTGCACAGATCTCAGTGGGACACCATATCCCTGCAAACAGCCCCACCTGACCAGACACCCCAGCTATCAACTCTGCCCATCTGTGGAGCCAAGCTGGCAAACCAGTCTGGCCAGGAGTATAGTAAGAAGTCCCCAGAAGACCAGCTGTAAAGGCCAACCTAAGGCCCTGCGTGATCACAGAGCACAGTCAGCAAACCCATCTGACCACAGAGGACAGTCAGTGACCCCACTCAAACGCAGGGCTCCCAAGAAAGAAAAGTTCAGGACCAGATGGTTCCACAGGTTAATTCTACCAAACACTTAAAGAAGAATTAATACAGAACCTTCTCAAACTCTTCCAAATATTTGAAGAAAGGGCAACACTTCCAAGTGCATTTTACATGACCAGCATTACACTACCCTGATACCAAAGCCAGATAAAGAAACTACAAGAAAAGAAAACTACAGGACAATATCCCTGATGAAGACAGATGCAACTATTCTCAAAAAAAAATATCAGCAAGATGAATTCAACAGCACATTAAAAGGATCACACACTACGATCAAGTGGGATTTACCCCTGGGAAGCTAGGATGTTTCACCATATGCAAATCAATTAATGTAATACACCACATTGATAGAATAAAGAATAAAAATCAATGATTATCTCAATGCATGCAGGAAAAAATCTGACAAGATTCAACATCCTTTCATGACAAAAACTTCTAATAAACTGGATATAGAAGGAATGTACCTCAACATAATAAATGCCATATATGACAAATCCTCAGCTAATATCATACTCGATAGTACAGTACTGAAAACCTTTCCTCTAAGATCAGAAATAAGAAAATAGTGCCCACTGTCACCACTCCTATTCAGCATAGTATAGTACTAGAAGTCCTAGCCAGGGCAATGAGGCAAGAAAACTAAAGCATCCAAATCGGAAAGGAAGAAGTAAACTTATGTCTCTTTGCAGATGATATGATCTTATATATAGAAAACTCCAAACAGTAAACTGTTAGGACTAATAAACAAATTCAGTAAAGTTGCAAGTTACAAAATCAACACACAAAAATCATTTGTGCTTTTATATACTAACAAATCTGAAAAAGAAGTTAAGAAAACAATCCCATTCACAATCACATCAAAAACAACAAAATACTTGGGAATAAATTTAACTAAGGAGATGAAATATCTGCATACTGTAAAATTGCAAAATATTAATGAAAGAAATTGAAGAAGACACAAATAAATGGAAAGATATCCTGTGTTTATGGATTGGAAGGATTAATATTGTTAAAATGTCCATACTCCCAAAACAATCTACAGATTCAATGCAATTCTTATCAAAACTCCAATGGAATTTTTCACAGAAATAGAAAAACAACCCTAAAATTCATACAGACCCACAAAAGATGCCAAATATCCAAAGCAATCTTGAGAAAGAAGAACAAAGCTGGAGGTAACACAATTCATGATTTCAAACTATATTTCCAAGATACAGTAATCAAAACAGTATGGTACTAGCATAAAAATAGACATATAGACCAATGGAATAGACTAGAGAGCCCAGAAATAAACCCATGCATATATGGTAAACTAATCTTTGAAAAGAGTGCCAAGAATACATAATGTGTAAAAAATATCCTCTTCAATAAATGGTGTTCAGAAAACTATATATCCACATGCAAAAGGATGAAATTGAACACTTACAACACTGAGAAAAATTAACTTGAAATGAATTAATGACTTAAATGTAAAACATGAACCATTAAAACTCCTAGAAGAAATATAGGGTAAAATCTCCTTGACATTTGTGTTGATAAAGATTTTTTGGATATGACACCAAAAGCACAAGCAACAAAAGCAAAAATAAACAAGTGAGACTACATCAAAAGAAAAAGTTTCTCTACAGCAAAGGAAACAATCAACAAAATGAAAAGGCGACTTATGGAATGGGAGAAAATATTTGCAAACCATATATCTGATGAGGGGTTAATATTCAAAACATAAAAGAAACTCATAAAATTCAGTAGCAAAAAAAGAAAGAAAAAAAGAAATAACCTGATTTTTAAAATGAGCAGGGACTTCCCTGGTGGTGCAGTGGCTAAGAATCTGCCTGCCAATGCAGGGGACACAGGTTCGAGCCCTGGTCCGGGAAGATCCCACATGCCGTGGAGCAACGAAGCCCATGTGCCACAACTACTGAGCCTGCACTCTAGAGCCTGTGAGTCACAACTACTGAGTCCATGTGCCACAACTACTGAAGCCCACACACCTAGAGGCTGTGCTCCGCGACAAGAGAAGCCACCACAGTGAGAAGCCCGTGCACCACAATGAAGAGCAGCCCCTACTCACTGCAACAAGAGAAAGCCCGCACGCAGCAACAAAGACCCAACACAGCCCAAAATAAATAAATTAATTAATTAAAAATGAGCAAACGAACTGAATAGACATTTTTCTAAAGAAGACATACAAATCATCAACAGGTCATGAAAAGGTGCTCAACACCACTAACTATCAGGGAAATGCAAATCAACACCACAAAGAGATATCACCTCACACTTTTCAGAATGGCTATCATCAAAAAGACAATAAATAATAAATTTTGGTGAGGATGTGGAGAAAACAGAACCCTAGTACACTGTTGGTGGGACTATAAATTGGTGCAGCCACTGTGGAAAACAGTATGGAGGTTCCTCAGAAAATTAAAAATAGAACTACTATATGATCCAGCAAATCCACTCCTGGGTTTTTAACCAAAGAAAATGAAAACAATAATTAGAAAAGGTATATGCAGCCCAATGTTCATAGCAGCATTATTTACAATAGCCTAGATATGAAAGCAACCTAAGTGTCCATCAATAGATGAATGGAATACTACTCAGCCATACAAAAGAATGAAATTGTTCCATTTGCAACAACATGGATGGACCAAGAGGGCACTATGCTTAGTGAAGTAAGTCAAACAGAGAAAGACAAATACTGTATGTTTTTACTTAAATGTGGAATCTAAACAATAAAACAAATGAATGAATATAACAAAACAAAAACAGACTCATGGACACAGAGAACAAACTAGTGGTTACCAGTGGGGAGGGGGTGGGGGGAGGAGCAAGGTAGGGGAAGGAGATTAAGAGGTACGAACTACTGTATAAAATAAATAAGATACAAGGATGTAATAATATACAGCTCGGGGAATACAGGCAAAATTTTATAATAACTTTAAATGGAGTATAATCTATAAAAATCGAACCACTATGTTGTAGAATTGACACAAATATAACACTGTACATCAACTATACTTCAATTTTTTTAAGGCTATTATGAAAAACACAAGAGATAACAAATGTTGGCAAGGATGCGGAGAAAAGGGAACCCTTGTGTGGTGTTGGTGGGAAAGTAAACCAGTGCAGCCACTGTGGAAAACAGTATGGATGTCCCCCCAAAAGTCAAAAATAGAACTACCACATGATTCAGCAATCCCACCTCTGGGTATATATCAAAAGGAAATGAAATCAGTATCTCGAAGAGATACCTGCACTCACATGTTCATTGTAGCACTACTCACAATAGCCAAGATAGGGAAGCAACCTAAATATCTATCACGAATGAATGGATTAAAAATGTGATTATACATACATACATACACACACACACATACACACATACATAAATAATGGGATATTACTCACCCATGAGAAGGAAGGAAATCCTGCCCTTTGTGATCTACTGGATGAACCTGGAAGGCATTATGCTAAGTAAAATAAGTCAGAGAAAGACAAAAACTGTATGATCTCACTTACACGTGGAATCTAAAAAAGCTAACTCATAGAACAGAGAGTAGAGCGGTGGTTACTAGGGGGCTGGGGGAATGGGGGGAAAGGGGAGATGTTGGTCAAATGGTACAAACTTCCAGTTATAAGATGGATAAGTTCTGAAGATCTAATGCATAGTGTTGTGATTATTGTTAATAATACTGTATTACATACTTGAAAGTTGCTAAGAAGTAGAACTTAAACGTTCTAACCACAAAAAAGAAATGGTAATAACATGACATAATGCAGGTGTTAGGTATGCTGTAGTGGTAATTTTTTTGCAAAAGTGTATTAAATCAATGCATTGTACATCTTAAACTTGTACAATGTCATATGTCAACTGTATCTCAATAAAGCTGGAATAAATGAAATTAAATTAAATTTAAAGAGATGAGAAAAATGATGAGTAAATTCTGGAGATCCAATATGCAGCATAGTGATTATTGTTAAGAATACTGAATTGTATACTTGAAATTTTTCTGAGAGCAGATCTTAAGTGTTCTCACCACACAAAATAATGGTAACTATGTGAGGTGATAGATATGTTAATTAACTTGATGGTAGTAATCCTGTCACATGTATACATATATCAAATCATCACATTAGGACCTGCGGAGGAAGATGGCGGAAGAGTAAGACGCGGAGATCACCTTCCTCCCCACAGATACATCAGAAATTCATCTACACGTGGAACAACTCCTACAGAACACCTACTGAACGCTGACAGAAGACCTCAGACCTCCCAAAAGGCAAGAAACTCCCCACATACCTGGGTAGGACAAAAGAAAAAAGAATAAACAGAGACAAAAGGATAGGGACGGGACCTGCACCAGTGGGAGGGAGCCGTGAAGGAGGAAAGGTTTCCACACACTAGAAGCCCCTTCATGGGCGGAGACTGCAGGTGGCGGAGGGGGAAAGCTTCGGAGTAGCAGAGGAGAGCGCAGCAACAGGGGTGTGGAGGGCAAAGCGGGGAGATTCCGGCACAGAGGATCGGTGCCCTCAGGCGCACACCAGCCGGAGAGGCTTGGCTGCTCGGCCGCCGGGGCGGGCGGGGCTGGGAGCTGAGGCTCGGGTATCGGGTTTCAGTCAGAGCGCAGGGAGAGGACTGGGGCTGGCGGCAGGAAGAGAGCCTGAAGGGGTTAGTGCACCACGGCTAGCCCGGAGGGAGTCCGGGGAAAAAGTCTGGAGCTGCCGAAGAGGCAAGAGACTTTTTCTTCCCTTTTGTTTCCTGGTGCGCCAGGAGAGGGCATTAAGAGAGCTGCTTAAAGAGGCACCAGAGACGGGCGCGACCCGCGGCTAAAGGCGCGGACCCCGGAGATGGGCGTGGGATGCTGGGGCTGCTGCTGCTGTCGCCACAAGGCCTGTGTGCGAGTGCAGGTCACTGTCAACCCCGCCTTCCGGGGAGCCTGTGCGACCCGCCACTGCCGGGGTCCCGGGACCCAGGGACAGCTTTCCTGGGAAAGCGCACGGAGCGCCTCAGTCTGGTGCAACATCACGTCGGCCTCTGCCGCCGCAGGCCCGCCCCACACTGCGCGCCCCTCCCTCCCCTCTGCCTGAGTGAGCCAGAGCCCCCGAATCAGCGGCTCCTTTAAACCCGTCCTGTCTGAGCGAAGAACGGACGCCCTCCGGTGACCTAAGTGCAGAGGCGGGGCCAGGTCCAAGGCTGAGACCCGGGAGCTGTGAGAGCAGAGAAGAGACAGGGAAATCTCTCTGTGCAGCCTCGGAGGCAGCGGATTAAAGCTCCACGGTCCGCGTGATGTGCCCTGCATCTGTGGAGTGCATGAATGGACAGCGAATCATCCCAAATTGAGGAAGTGGACTTTGAGGACAAGATTTAAGACTTTCCCCCCTTTTCCTCTTTTTACAACGAATTATCCCAAATTAAGGAGGTGGACTTAGAGAGCAAGATTTCAGACTTTTCGCCCTTTTCCTCTTTTTTACAATGAACTATCCGAAATTGAGGAGGTGGACTTGGAGAGCAAGATTTTTTATTTTTCCCCCTGCTCTCTTTTTGTGAATGTGTATGTGTATCCTGTGTAAGATTTTCTCTGTATAGCTTTGCTTCCACCATATGTCCCAGGGTTCTATCTGTCCGTTTTTTTTCAATAATTACTTTCTAATTTTAATAACACTACTATATTTTATACTTTATTCTATTTTACTTTACCTGCTCTTTCTTTTTTTCCTACCTTCCCTTCCTCCCTCCCTCCCTCCTTCCCTCCTGTCTTTCTTTCCTTCCTCCCTCCCTCCCACCCTTCTTCCTTTCACTCTTTTTCTTTCCTTCCTCCCTCCCTCCCACCCTTCTTCCTTTCACTCTTTTTTTCCTTCCTCCCTCCCTCCCTCCTGTCTTTCTTTCTTTCTTTCCATCCTTCCTCCCTCCCTCCCTCCCTCCTTTCTTTCTTCCTTCCTTCCTTCCTTCCTTTCTTTCCTTCTTCCTTTCTTTCCCTCTCTCTTTCTTTCTTCTACTAATTCTTTCTTTCTACTTTTTCTCCCTGTTATCCTGAGCCGGGTGGATGAAAGGCTCTTGGTGCTGCAGCCAGGAGTCAGTGCTGTGCCTCTGAAGTGGGACAGCCAACTTCAGGACACGGGTCCACAAGAGACCTCCCAGCTCGACATAATATCAAGAAGTGAAAATCTCCCAGAGATCTCCATCTCAACACCAGCACCCAGCTTCAGTCAACGACCAGCAAGCTACAGTGCTGGTCACCCTATGCCAAGCAACTAGCAAGGCAGGAACACAACCCCACCCATTAGCAGAGAGGCTGCCTAAAAACATAATAAGGCCACAGGCACCACAAAACACACCACCAGACGTGGACCTGTCCACCAGAAAGACAAGATCGAGCCTCAACCACCAGAACACAGGCACTAGTCCCCGCCCACCAGGAAGCCTACACAACCTACTGAAACAACCTTAGCAACTGGAGACAGACACCAAAAACAACGGGAACTACGAACCTGCAGCCTGCAAAAAGGAGACCCCAAACACAGTAACATAAGCAAAATGAGAAGACAGAAAAACACACAGCAGGTGAAGGAGCAAGATAAAAACCTACCAGACCTAACAAATGAAGAGGTAATAGGCAGTCTACCTGAAAAAGAATTCAGAATAAGGATAGTAAAGATGATCCAAGATTCTATTTCCAATATAGAAATCTTGGAAATAGAATAGACAAAATGCAAGAAACAGTTAACAAGGACCTAGAAGAACTAAAGATGAATCAAGCATCAATTAAAAACACAATAAATGAAATGAAAAATACTCTAGATGGGATCAATAGCAGAATAACTGAGGCAGAAGAATGGATAAGTGAGGTGGAAGATAAAATAGTGGAAATAACTGATGCAGAGCAAAATAAAAAAGAATGAAAAGAATTGAGGACAGTCTCAGAGACCTCTGGGACAACATTAAACGCACCAACATTCGAATTATAGGGGTTCCAGAAGAAGAAGAGAAAAAGAAAGGGACTGAGAAAATATTTGAAGAGATTATAGTTGAAAACTTCCGTAATATGGGAAAGGAAATAGTTAATCAAGTCCAGGAGGCACAGAGAGTCCCATACACAATAAATCCAAGGAGAAATACGCCAAGACACATATTAATCAAACTGTCAAAAATTAAACACAAAGAAATCATATTAAAAGCAGCAAGGCAAAAACAATAAATAACACACAAGGGAATCCCCATCAGGTTAACAGCTGATCTCTCAGCAGACACTCTACAAGCCAGAAGGGAGTGGCAGGACATAATTAAAGTGATGAAGGAGAGAAACCTGCAACCAAGATTACTCTACCCAGCAAGGATCTCATTCAGATTTGATGGAGAAATTAAAACCTTTACAGACAAGCAAAAGCTCAGAGTTCAGCACCACCAAACCAGCTTTACAACAAATGCTAAAGGAACTTCTCTAGGCAAGAAACACAACAGAAGGAATATACCTACAATAACGAACCCAAAGCAATTAAGGAAATAGGAATAGGAACATACATTATCAATAATTACCTTAAATGTAAATGGACTAAATGCTCCCACCAAAAGACACAGACTGGCTGAATGGATACAAAAACAAGACCCATATATATGCTGTCTACAAGAGACCCACTTCAGACCTAGAGACACATACAGACTGAAAGTAAGGGGATGGAAAAAGACATTCTATGCAAATGGAAATCAAAAGAAAGCTGGAGTAGCAATTCTTATATCAGACAGAATAGACTTTAAAATAAAGACTATTAGAAGAGACAAAGAAGGACACTACATAATGATCAAGGGATCGATCCAAGAAGAAGATATAACAATTGTAAATATTTATGCACCCAACATAGGAGCACCTCAATACATAAAGCAAATACTAACAGCCATAAAAGGGGAAATCGACAGTAACACAATCAGAGTAGGGGACTTTAACACCCCACTTTCACCAATGGACAGATCATCCAAAATGAAAATAAATAAGGAAACACAAGCTTTAAATGATACATTAAACAAGATGGACTTAATTGATATTTATAGGACATTCCATCCAAAAACAACAGAATACACATTTTTCTCAAGTGTTCATGGAACATTCTCCAGGATAGATCATATCTTGGGTCACAAATCAAGCCTTGGTAAATTGAAGAAAACTGAAATTCTATCAAGTATCTTTTCCGACCACAATGCTATGAGACTAGACATCAATTACAGGAAAAGATCTGTAAAAAATACAAACACATGGAGGCTCAACAATAAACTACTCAATAACGAAGTGATCACTGAAGAAATCAAAGAGGAAATTAAAAAATACCTAGAAACAAATGACAATGGAGACACGATGACCCAAAACCTATGGGACGCAGCAAAAGCAGTTCTAAGGGGAAAGTTTATAGCAATACAATCCCACCTTAAGAAACAGGAAACATCTCGAGTAAACAACCTGACCCTGCACCTAAAGCAATTAGAGAAAGAAGAACAAAAAAACCCCAAAGTTAGCAGAAGGAAAGAAATCATAAAAATCAGATCAGAAATAAATGAAAAAGAAATGAAGGAAATGATAGCAAAGATCAATAAAAATAAAAGCTGGTTCTTTGAGAACATAAAATTGACAAAACATTAGCCAGACTCATCAAGAAAAAAAGGGAGAAGACTCAAATCAATTGAATTAGAAATGAAAAAGGAGAAGTAACAACTGACACTGCAGAAATATAAAAGATCGTTCCGGGTAAGATGGCGGAAGAGTAAGACGCGGAGATCACCTTCCTCCCCACAGATACACCAGAAATACAGCTACACGTGGAACAACTCCTACAGAACACCTACTGAACGCTGGCAGAAGACCCCAGACCTCCCAAAAGGCAAGAAACTCCCCACATACCTGGGTAGGGCAAAGCAGAGAGATTCCCGCACAGAGGAGCGGTGCCGAGCGGCACTCACCAGCCCGAGAGGCTTGTCTGCTCCCCCGCCGAGGCGGGCGGCGCTGGAGCTGAGGCTCGGGCTTCGGTCAGAGCGCAGGGAGAGGACTGGGGCTGGCGGCGAGAACTCAGCCTGAAGGGGGCTGATGTGCCACAGCGAGCCGGGAGGGAGTCCAGGAAAACTCTGGAGCTGCCGAAGAGGCAGGAGACTTTTTCTTCCCTCTTGGTTTCCTGGTGCGCGAGGAGAGGGGATTAAGAGCGCCGCGTAAAGGAGCTCCAGAGACGGGCGCGAGTCGCGGCTGAAAGCGCGGAGCCCAGAGACGGGCGTGGGACGCTGGGGCTGCTGCTGCCGCCGCCAAGAAGCCTGTGTGCGAGCGCAGGTCACTGTCCACACCGCCCTTCCGGGAGCCTGTGCAGCCTGACACTGCCGGGGTCCCGGGATCCAGGGGCGGCTTCCCTGGGAGAACGCACGGCGCGCCTCGGGCTGGTGCAACGTCACGCCGACCTCTGCCGCTGCAGGCTCGCCCCGCACTCCGTGCCCCTCCCTCCCGCCGGGCCTGAGTGAGCCAGAGTCCCCGAAGAGGCTGCTCCTTTAACCCTGTCCTGTCTGAGCGAAGAACAGACGCCCTCCGGCGACCTACACGCAGAGGCGGGGCCAAATCCAAAGCTGAGACCCAGGAGCTGTGAGAACAAAGAAGAGAAAGGGAAACCTCTCCCAGCAGCCTCAGAAGCAGCGGATTAAAGCTCCACAATCAACTTCATGTACCCTGCATCTGTGGAATACATGAATAGACAACAAATCATCCCAAATTGAGGAGCCAGGAGTCAGTGCTGTGTCTCTGAGGTGGGAGAGCGAACTTCAGGACACTGGTCCACAAGAGACCTCCCAGCTCCACATAATATCAAACGGCGAAAATCTTCCAGAGATCTCCATCTCAACACCAGCACCCAGCTTCACTCAACGACCAGCAAGCTACAGTGCTGGACACCCTATGCCAAACAACTAGCAAGACAGGAACACAACACCACCCATTAGCAGAGAGGCTGCCTCAAATCATAAAAAGTCCGCAAACACCCCAAAACACACCACCAGACGTGGACCTGCCCACCAGAAAGACAAGATCCAGCCTCATCCACCAGAACACAGGCAGTAGTCCCCTCCACCAAGAAGCCTACACAACCCACTAAACCAACCTTAGCCACTGGGGACAGACACCAAAAACAACGGGAACTACGAACCTGCAGCCTGCAAAAAGGAGACCCCAAACACAGTAACATAAGCAAAATGAGAAGACAGAAAAACACACAGCAGGAGAAGGAGCAAGATAAAAACCCACCAGACCTAACAAATGAAGAGGTAATAGGCAGTCTATCTGAAAAAGAATTCAGAATAATGATGGTAAAGATGATCCAAAATCTTGGAAATAGAATAGACAAAATGCAAGAAACAGTTAACAAGGACCTAGAAGAACTAAAGACGAATCAAGCATCGATTAAAAGCACAATAAATGAAATAAAAATTACTCTAGATGGGATCAATAGCAGAATAACTGAGGCAGAAGAACGGATAAGTGAGGTGGAAGATAAAATAGTGGAAATAACTGCTGCACAGCAAAATAAAGAAAAAAGAATGAAAAGAACAGAGGACAGTCTCAGAGACCTCTGGGACAACATTAAACGCACCAACATTCGAATTATAGGGGTTCCAGAAGAAGAAGAGAAAAAGAAAGGGACTGAGAAAATATTTGAAGAGATTATAGTTGAAAACTTCCCTAATATGGGAAAGGAAATAGTTAATCAAGTCCAGGAGGCACAGAGAGTCCCATACAGAATAAATCCAAGGAGAAATACACCAAGACACATATTAATCAAACTGTCAAAAATTAAACACAAAGAAATCATATTAAAAGCAGCAAGGCAAAAACAACAAATAACACACAAGGGAATCCCCATCAGGATAACAGCTGATCTCTCAGCAGAAACTCTACAAGCCAGAAGGGAGTGGCAGGACATACTTAAAGTGATGAAGGAGAAAAACCTGCAACCAAGATTACTCTACCCAGCAAGGATCTCATTCAGATTTGATGGAGAAATTAAAACGTTTACAGACAAGCAAAAGCTGAGAGAGTTCAGCACCACCAAACCAGCTTTACAACAAATGCTAAAGGAACTTCTCTAGGCAAGAAACACAACAGAAGGAAAAGAACTACAATAACGAACCCAAAACAAGAAAATGGGAATAGGAACATACATATCAATAATTACCTTAAATGTAAATGGACTAAATGCTCCCACCAAAAGACACAGACTGGCTGAATGGATACAAAAACAAGACCCATATATATGCTGTCTACAAGAGACCCACTTCAGACCTAGAGACACATACAGACTGAAAGTAAGGGGATGGAAAAAGATATTCCATGCAAATGGAAACCAAAAGAAAGCTGGAGTAGCAATTCTCATATCAGACAAAATAGACTTTAAAATAAAGACTACTAGAAGAGACAAAGAAGGACACTACATAATGATCAAGGGATCAATCCAAGAAGAAGATATAACAATTGTAAATATTTATGCACCAAACATAGGAGCACCTCAATACATAAGGGAAATATTAACAGCCATAAAAGGAGAAATCGACAGTAACACAATCATAGTAGGGGACTTTAACACCCCACTTTCACCAATGGACAGGTCATCCAAAATGAAAATAAATAAGGAAACACAAGCTTTAAATGATACATTAAACAAGATGGACTTAATTGATATTTATAGGACATTCCATCCAAAAACAACAGAATACACATTTTTCTCAAGTGCTCATGGAACATTCTCCAGGATAGATCATATCTTGGGTCACAAATCAAGCCTTGGTAAATTTAAGAAAATTGAAATTGTATCAAGTATCTTTTCCGACCACAATGCTATGAGACTAGATATCAATTACAGGAAAAGAGCTGTAAAACATACAAACACATGGAGGCTAAACAATACACTACTTAATAACGAAGTGATCACTGAAGAAATCAAAGAGGAAATTAAAAAATACCTAGAAACAAATGACAATGGAGACACGACGGCCCAAAACCTATGGGATGCAGCAAAAGCAGTTCTAAGAGGGAAGTTTATGGCAATACAATCCCACCTTAAGAAACAGGAAATATCTCGAATAAACAACCTAACCTTGCACCTAAAGCAATTAGAGAAAGAAGAACAAAAACATCCCAAAGTTAGCAGAAGGAAAGAAATCATAAAAATCAGATCAGATATAAATGAAAAAGAAATGAAGGAAACGATAGCAAAGATCAATAAAACTAAAAGCTGGTTCTTTGAGAAGATAAACAAAATTGATAAACCATTAGCCAGACTCATCAAGAAAAAAAGGGAGAAGACTCAAATCAATAGAATTAGAAATGAAAAAGGAGAAGTAACAACTGACACTGCAGAAATACAAAAGATCATGAGAGATTACTATAAGCAACTCTATGCCAATAAAATGGACAACCTGGAAGAAATGGACAAATTCTTAGAAATGCACAACCTGCCAAGACTGAATCAGGAAGAAATAGAAAATATGAACAGACCAATCACAAGCACTGACATTGAAACTGTGATTAAAAATCTTCCAACAAACAAAAGCCCAGGACCAGATGGCTTCACAGGCGAATTCTATCAAGCATTTAGAGAAGAGCTAACACCTATCCTTCTCAAACTCTTCCAAAATATAGCAGAGGGAGGAACACTCCCAAACTCATTCTACGAGGCCACCATCACCTTGATACCAAAACCAGACAAGGATGTCACAAAGAAAGAAAACTACAGGCCAATATCACTGATGAACATAGATGCAAAAATCCTCAACAAAATACTAGCAAACAGAATCCAACAGCACATTAAAAGGATCATACACCATGATCAAGTGGGGTTTATTCCAGGAATGCAAGGATTCTTCAATATACGCAAATCAATCAATGTGATACACCATATTAACAAACTGAAGGAGAAAAACCATATGATCATCTCAATAGATGCAGAGAAAGCTTTTGACAACATTCAACACCCATTTATGATAAAAACCCTGCAGAAAGTAGGCATAGAGGGAACTTTCCTCAACATAATAAAGGCCATATATGACAAACCCACAGCCAGCATCGTCCTCAATGGTGAAAAACTGAAACCATTTCCACTAAGATCAGGAACAAGACAAGGTTGCCCACTCTCACCACTCTTATTCAACATAGTTTTGGAAGTTTTAGCCACAGCAATCAGAGAAGAAAAGGAAATAAAAGGAATCCAAATGGGAAAAGAAGAAGTAAAGCTGTCACTGTTTGCAGATGACATGATACTATACATAGAGAATCCTAAAGATGCTACCAGAAAACTACTGGAGCTAATCAATGAATTTGGTAAAGTTGCAGGATACAAAATTAATGCACAGAAATCTCTGGCATTCCTATATACTAATGATGAAAAATCTGAAAGTGAAATCAAGGAAATACTCCCATTTACCATTGCAACAAAAAGAATAAAATATCTAGGAATAAACCTACCTAAGGAGACAAAAGACCTGTATGCAGAAAATTATAAGACACTGATGAAAGAAATTAAAGATGATACAAATAGATGGAGAGATGTACCATGTTCTTGGATTGGAAGAATCAACATTGTGAAAATGACTCTATTACCCAAAGCAATCTACAGATTCAATGCAATTCCTATCAAACTACCAATGGCATTTTTCACAGAACTAGAACAAAAAATTTCACAATTTGTATGGAAACACAAAAGACCCCGAATAGCCAAAGCAATTTTGAGAACGAAAAATGGAGCTGGAGGAATCAGGCTCCCTGACTTCAGACTATACTACAAAGCTACAGTAATCAAGACAGTATGGTACTGGCACAAAAACAGAAAGATAGATCAATGGAACAGGATAGAAAGCCCAGAGATAAACCCACGGACATATGGTCACCTTATCTTTGATAAAGGAGGCAGGAATGTACAGTGGAGAAAGGACAGTCTCTTCAATAAGTGGTGCTGGGAAAATTGGACAGGGACATGTAAAAGTATGAGATTAGATCACTCCCTAACACCATACACAAAAATTAGCTCAAAATGGATTAAAGACCTAAATGTAAGGCCAGACACTATCAAACTCCTAGAGGAAAACATAGGCAGAACACTCTATGACATAAATCACAGCAAGATCCTTTTTGACCCACCTCCTAGAGAAATGGAAATAAAGACAAAAATAAACACATGGGACCTAATGAAACTTAAGAGCTTTTGCACAGCAAAGGAAACCATAAACAAGACGAAAAGACAACCCTCAGAATGGGAGAAAATATTTGCAAATGAAGCAACTGACAAAGGATTAATCTCCAAAATTTATAAGCAGCTCATGCAGCTCAATAGCAAAAAAACAAACAACCCAATCCAAAAATGGGCAGAAGACCTAAATAGACATTTCTCCACAGAAGATATACAGACAGCCAACAAACACATGAAAAGATGCT
Source organism: Mesoplodon densirostris (assembly GCF_025265405.1). Classification (NCBI taxonomy): domain Eukaryota; kingdom Metazoa; phylum Chordata; class Mammalia; order Artiodactyla; family Ziphiidae; genus Mesoplodon; species Mesoplodon densirostris. The sequence continues at coordinate 8,047,506 of NC_082681.1, read as the reverse complement.
CAACATCTTTACTCATTAGAGAAATGCAAATCAAAACTACAATGAGATATCATCTCACACCAGTCAGAATGGCCATCATCAAAAAATCTAGAAACAATAAATGCTGGAGAGGGTGTGGAAAAAAGGGAACACTCTTGCACTGCTGGTGGGAATGTGAATTGATACAGCCACTATGGAGAACGGTATGGAGGTTCCTTAAAAAACTACAAATAGAACTACCATATGACCCAGCAATCCCACTACTGGGCATATACCCTGAGAAAACCATAATTCAAAAAGAGACATGTACCAAAATGTTCATAGCAGCCCTATTTACAATAGCCCGGAGATGGAAACAACCTAAGTGTCCATCATCGGATGAATGGATAAAGAAGATGTGGCACATATATACAATGGAATATTATTCAGCCATAAAAAGAAATGAAATTGAGCTATTTGTAATGAGGTGGATGGACCTAGAGTCTGTCATACAGAGTGAAGTAAGTCAGAAAGAGAAAGACAAATACTGTATGCTGACACATATATATGGAATTTAAGAAAAAAATGTCATGAAGAACATAGGGGTAAGACAGGAATAAAGACACAGACCTACTAGAGCATGGACTTGAGGATATGGGGAGGGGGAAGGGTAAGCTGTGACAAAGTGAAAGAGCGGCATGGACATATATACACTACCAAACGTAAGGTAGATAGCTAGTGGGAAGCAGCCGCATAGCACAGGGAGATCAGCTCGGTTCTCTGTGACCGCCTGGAGGGGTGGGATAGGGAGGGTGGGAGGGAGACGCAAAAGGGAGGGGATATGGGAACATATGTATATGTATAACTGATTAAATTTGTAAAATAAAAAAATAAAAAAAAATAAAAAAAAAATAAAAAAAAAAAGAAATATAAAAGATCATGAGAGATTACTACAAGAAACTCTATGCCAATAAAATGGACAACCTGGAAGAAATGGACAAATTCTTAGAAATGCACAACCTGCCAAGACTGAATCAGGAAGAAATAGAAAATATGAATAGACCAATCACAAGCACTGAAATTGAAACTGTGATTAAAAATCTTCCAACAAACAAAAGTCCAGGACCAGATGGCTTCACAGGTGAATTCTATCAAACATTTAGAGAAGAGCTAACAGCCATCCTTCTCAAACTCCTCCAAACAATTTCAGAGGAAGGAACACTCCCAAACTCATTCTATGAGGCCACCATCACCTTGATACCAAAACCAGGCAAGGATGTCACAAAGAAAGAAAACTACAGGCCAATAGCACTGATGAACATTGATGCAAAAATCCTCAACAAAATACTAGCAAACAGAATTCAACAGCACATTAAAAGGATCATACACCATGATCAAGTGGGGTTTATTCCAGGAATGCAAGGATTCTTCAATATACACAAATCAATCAATGTGATACACCATATTAACAAGTTGAAGGAGAAAAACCATATGATCATCTCAATAGATGCAGAGAAAGCTTTCAACAAAATTCAACACCCATTTATGATAAAAACCCTGCAGAAAGTAGGCATAGAGGGAACTTTCCTCAACATAATAAACGCCATATATGACAAAACCACAGCCAACATTGTCCTCAATGGTGAAAAACTGAAACCATTTCCACTAAGATCAGGAACAAGACAAGGCTGCCCACCCTCACCACTCTTATTCAACCTAGTTTTGGAAGTTTTAGCCACAGCAATCAGAGAAGAAAAGGAAATAAAAGGAATCCAAATTGGAAAAGAAGAAGTAAAACTGTCACTGTTTGCAGATGACATGATACTATACATGGAGAATCCTAAAGATGCTACCAGAAAACTACTAGAGCTAATCAATGAATTTGGTAAAGTAGCAGGATACAAAATTAATGCACAGACATCTCTGGCATTCCTATATACTAATGATGAAAAATCTGAAAGTGAAATCAAGAAAACACTCCCATTTACCATTGCAACAAAAAGAATAAAATATCTAGGAATAAACCTACCTAAGGAGACAAAAGACCTGTATGCAGAAAATTATAAGACACTGATGAAAGAAATTAAAGATGATACAAATAGATGGGGAGATATACCATGCTCCTGGATTGGAAGAATCAAGATTGTGAAAATGACTCTAGTACCCTAAACAATCTACAGATTCAATGCAATCCCTATCAAACTACCACTGGCATTTTTCACAGAACTAGAACAAAAAATCTCAAAATTTGTTTGGAAAAACAAAAGACCCCGAATAGTCAAACCAATCTTGAGAACAAAAAACGGAGCTGGAGGAATCAGACTCCCTGACTTCAGACTATACTACAAAGCTACAGTAATCAAGACAGTGTGGTACTGGCACAAAAACAGAAAGATAGATCAATGGAACAGGATAGAAAGCCCAGAGATAAACCCACGCACATATGGTCAACTTATCTTTTTTTGTTTGTTTGTTTGTTTTGTTTTTTGTGGTACGCGGGCCTCTCACTGCCGTGGCCTCTCCCGTTGCGGAGCACAGGCCCCGGACGCGCAGGCCCAGCGGCCATGGCTCACGGGCCCAGCCGCTCCACAGCATGTGGAATCCTCCCACACCGGGGCACAAACCCGTGTCCCCTGAATCTGCAGGCGGACTCTCAACCACTGCGCCACCAGGGAAGCCCTGGTCAACTTATCTTTGATAAAGGAGGCAGGAATGTACAGTGGAGAAAGGACAGTCTCTTCAATAAGTGGTGCTGGGAAAACTGGACAGGGGCATGTAAAAGTATGAGATTAGATCACTCCCTAACACCATACACAAAAATAAGCTCAAAATGGATTAAAGACCTAAATGTAAGGCCAGAAACTATCAAACTCTTAGAGGAAAACATAGGCAGAACACTCTATGACATAAATCACAGCAAGATCCTTTTGGACCCACCTCCTAGAGAAATGGAAATAAAAACAAAGATAAACAAATGGGACCTAATGAAACTTCAAAGCTTTTGCACAGCAAAGGAAACCATAAACAAGACCAAAAGACAACCCTCAGAATGGGAGAAAATATTTGCAAATGAAGCAACTGACAAAGGATTAATCTCCAAAATTTATATGCAGCTCATGCAGCTCAATAGCAAAAAAACAAACAACCCAATCCAAAAATGGGCAGAAGACTTAAATAGGCATTTCTCCAAAGAAGATATACAGACTGCCAACAAATACATGAAAGAATGCTCAACATCATTAATCATTAGAGAAATGCAAATCAAAACTACAATGAGATATCATCTCACACCAGTCAGAATAGCCATCATCAAGAAATTTGGAAACAATAAATGCTGGAGAGGGTGTGGAGAAAAGGAAACACTCTTGCACTGCTGGTGGGAATGTGAATTGGTACAGCCACTATGGAGAACTGTATGGAGGTTCCTTAAAATATTAAAAAATAGAACTACCATATGACCCAGCAATCCCACTAGTGGGCATATACCCTGAGAAAACTATAATTCAAAAAGAGACATGTACCAAAATGTTCATTGCAGCTCTATTCACAATAGCCCAGAGCTGGAAACAACCTAAGTGTCCATCATCAGATGAATGGATAAAGAAGATGTGGCACATATATACAATGGAATATTACTCAGCCATAAAAAGAAACGAAACTGAGCTATTTGTAATGAGGTGGATAGACCCAGAGTCTGTCATACAGAGTGAAGTAAGTCAGAAAGAGAAAGACAAATACCGTATGCTAACACATATATATGGAATTTAAGAAAAAAAAATGTCATGAAGAACCTAGGGGTGAAACGGGAATAAAGACACAGACCTACTTGAGAATGGACTTGAGGACATGGGGAGGGTGAAGGGTAAGCTGTGACAAAGCGAAAGAGAGGCATGGACATATATACACTACCAAACGTAAGGTAGATAGCTAGTGGAAAGCAGCCTCAGAGCACAGGGAGATCAGCTCGGTGCTTTGTGACCGCCTGGAGTGGTGGGATGGGGAGGCTGGGAGGGAGGGAGATGCATGAGGGAAGGGATGTGGGAACAGATGTATATGTATGACTGATTCACTTTGTTATAAAGCAGAAACTAATAAAAAAAATTATAACAAATGTACCACAATAATGGAAAATGTTAATAACAGGTGAAAATGAGTACAGGAGAGAGGGAGGTTATGGGAAATCTCTGTACTTCCAGTTCAATTTTTCTTTAAATCTAAAACAGCTCTAAAAAATAAAAAGTGACACAGGAAAAAAAAATAAATGCCACTTAATTATACACTTTAAAATGGTTAAAATGGTGAGTTTAATGGTATGTGTATTTTGCCACAATTAAAAAAATAGGGACAATCTGAAGGTCTTCTTTCTTCTGAAATTTAGGACACATAAATGTGAGGGAGTGTATGCAATGAGAAGCCCGCGCACCACAATGAAGAGTAGCCCCCGCTCTCCGCAACTAGAGAAATCCTGCGCAGAGCAACGAAGACCCAACGCAGCCAAACATAAATAAATAAATAAATAAAATTTTTTTAAAAAGAAGTGTGAAGGATTGTGGAGATATTTGCATAAGCATCAGCTGGAATTTGGGGCTCCTAAGCTAAGAAAATCAGAAGTTAAAAGTTATAGGAATAATGCCTCTAATGTCCCTTTAGTTTATTTTTCCTATTAAAGTCAAATAAAATTAAATTTAACATTTTATTTAAAAGCCACTGAAAGTGTCTGACTTTAATAAAGTATTTCTACCCATTATCTAATTTATTTCCCAAACTATTTATCTATATAGCCAACCTTCTCTCTGTACATACCTAGAAAATTTCCATAATAATGTTCACCTGATGTAAATAATATTAATTTCTGCATGGTGAAATGTGATTAAAATAAACTTTCCTCTTATTTTTCAAAAAAATCATCACATTATACACTTTAAATACATGTAATTTTAATTGGAAGAATCAACATTGTGAAAATGACTCTACTACCCAAGGCAATCTACAGATTCAATGCAATCCCTATCAAACTACCACTGGCATTTTTCACAGAACTAGAACAAAAAATTTCACAATTTGTATGGAAACACAAAAGACCCCGAATAGCTAAAGCAATGTTGAGAACGAAAAACGGAGCTGGAGGAATCAGGCTCCCTGACTTCAGACTATACTACAAAGCTACAGTATTCAAGACAGTATGGTACTGGCACAAAAAAAGAAAGATAGATCAATGGAACAGGATAGAAAGCCCAGAGATAAACCCATGCACATATGGTCACCTTATCTTTGATAAAGGAGGCAGGAATGTAAAGTGGAGAAAGGACAGCCTCTTCAATAAGTGGTGCCAGGGAAACTGGACAGGTACATGTAAAAGTATGAGATTAGATCACTCCCTAACACCATACACAAAAATAAGCTCAAAATGGATTAAAGACCTAAATGTAAGGCCAGAAACTATCAAACTCTTAGAGGAAAACATAGGCAGAACACTCTATGACATAAATCACAGCAAGATCCTTTTGGACCCACCTCCTAGAGAAATGGAAATAAAAACAAAGATAAACAAATGGGACCTAATGAAACTTCAAAGCTTTTGCACAGCAAAGGAAACCATAAACAAGATGAAAAGACAACCCTCAGGATGGGAGAAATTATTTGCAAATGAAGCAACTGACAAAGGATTAATCTCCAAAATTTATAAGCAGCTCATGCAGCTCAATAACAGAAAAAAACAAACAACCCAATACAAAAATGGGCAAAGATCTAAATAGACATTTCTCCACAGAAGATATACCGACTGCCAATGAACACATGAAAGGATGCTCAACATCATTAATCATTAGAGAAATGCAAATCAAAACTACAATGAGATATCATCTCACACCAGTCAGAATGGCCATCATCAAAAAATCTAGAAACAATAAATCCTGGAGAGGGTGTGGAGGAAGGGCAACCCTCTTGCTCTGCTGGTGGGAATGTGAATTGGTACAGCCACTATGGAGAACAGTATGGAGGTTCCTAAAAAAACTACAAATAGAACTACCATATAACCCAGCAATCCCACTAGTGGGCATATACCCTGAGAAAACCATAATTCAAAGAGAGTCCTGTACCAAAATGTTCATTGCAGCTCTATTTACAATAGCCAGGACATGGAAGCAACCTAAGTGTTCAATGACAGATGAATAGATAAAGAAGATGTGGCACATATATACAATGGAATATTACTCAGCCATAAAAAGAAACAAAATTGAGTTATTTGTAGTGAGGTGGATAGACCTAGGGACTGTCATACAGAGTGAAGTAAGTCAGAAAGAGAAAAACAAATAACGTATGCTAACACATATATATGGAATTTAAGAAAAAAAAGGTCATGAAGAACCTAGGGGCAAGATGGGAATAAAGATACAGACCTACTAGAGAATGGACTTGAGGATATGGGGAGGGGGAAGGGTAAGCTGTGACAAAGCAAGAGAGAGGCATGGACATATATACACTACCAAACGTAAGGTAGATAGCTAGTGGGAAGCAGCCGCATAGCACAGGGGGATCAGCTCGGTGCTTTGTGACCACCTAGAGGGGTGGGATAGGGAGGGTGGGAGGGAGGGAGACGCAAGAGGGAAGAGATATGGGAACATATGTATATGTATAACTGATTCACTTTGTTATAAAGCAGAAACTAACACACCATTGTAAAGCAATTATACTCCAATAAAGATGTAAAAATAAATAAATAAATAAAGGCATTTCAGTGTTTCAACACACAAAAAATATGTAATTTTATTTGTCAGTTACATGTCAATAAATCTGAGGGGAAAAAGGAGTGATACCTTGTTAAATACTACAACATGTACAAAATTTGAAAATATTATGCTAATTGAAAGAAGCCAGATGTAATAGGTGACATATTGTATGATTCCATTAATATGAAAGGTCCAGAATAGGCAAATCTACAGAGACAGAGAATAGATTAGTGTTTGTCAGGAGCTGGCAGCAGCGAGAACAGGGAATGACTACTAATGGGTTGTAATGGGTTCCTTTTTTGTGGGGATGAAAATGCGCTGGATTTAGATAGTAGTGATAGTCACTCAACTCTACACATAAACTAAAAACCACTGAATTGGATACTTTAAAAGGATTCTATTTATGGTATGTGCATTCTATCTCAATTTTAAAAAGAGGATAAAGAGCAAGTAAAAGGGAAACCGTCTCTGAATTGAGTAAAGGGAATGCTCTATCCTAGGGCACAGCAGGGTCTGGTTAATCAATCCCCTCCCCCACAATAAAAATTGACCTGGTAGTTTAGATCTAAGGCCCGTTCACGAGAACTGAAAGTCAATGCCCCTATAAAAGAAGGATATTTTGATATCAGGAATGCTGTAAAGTTTACCTTAGTGACTACTCAGAGCAGTTTAATGAGGAAGGACATGGAGGTCGCTATGTATGAGGCAGGGGTGCACAAAGAAGGAAGAAGGGTACTGAGTCAGGGAATGATGGTTACACCATAGAAAAGCTCTGTCTAAGATTAGCCTTTACATTCAGTCTTTCATTAGTGGTGAGGCAATATTATGAAACGTTAAACTCTTCCTAACTGCTCTGTCACGTCATGGTTCCCCAAGGTCCTCTCCCAGCCCAGGGAGCTAGAGTACTGCATATTTACTGCCCCAGGGCAGGTTGTTAGAACAGAAATACGAAAGCAAAGAACTGACCAGTGCTGAGCTTCTGAATTCTCCAGTAGAATTTCCGAACTCAAGACAGAGACAATTGTCCTTAGAGGAAATACTTTCTTTGGGTTGCAAGAGCCTATGTCTTTGAGCCCCAGAAGACAAGGCCTTAGTCTAAGCAATAAGAAAAGAATAACATTCAGAACTAATTTCACCTTCCCCACCCAAATTTGTTTAAGATGTCATGTGAGTGATGGGGTGGGCATGGAGTAGGAAACAGTCCAAGAAAAATGCCAGACAGGCACTGATGAGGTCTCCTTAGACCAGTCAGGGGCAGGTGGTGATGGAGCTCAAGGTAAATTTTAGGATAAACATTACAAAGACTCCATATCTCATGCCCTGGGAGGCAGAAACACTCACAGAGACATCTTCAAACCATCGTGCCTCAGGAGAGGAAAGGAAAGATGAATTCATGGGTCACCTAGCAGATGGGCCCTCAGAATCCCCATAAATCCCCATGGCGTGTGGGAAACAGTTCACAAGTTCCCTGCAGCCCGCAGTGCTGTGGATCTGGAAGGCCACTCTCAGCACACACAACAGAAACTTGAAGCCTGGGGATGGGAGTTGATGGGAATGGAACATCACAGCAGGTAGCAGCATGGAGGCGTGAGGATGACTAAAAACAAGATGGGAATAAGTACATTTCAGGGCAGAGCAGCATGGCCAGATGCCATCCTTGGGTCTGGTATCCACCCCACCATGTGTCTTAGTCCAAGTTCTCTGGAAGGAAAACCTGACACAAAGACTTTTCTTGAAAGTGTGATCCCAGGAATCAAGGATGATGTACAGGGGAATAAAGCAGAGAAGGGGCAGGGCCAAAATCAGAACGCATTACTGAGTTGGCCAGTGCAAAAGGTAAATGGCTGCTTGATCTACTGGAATGTCTGAGGCTATGTGAAATGTATCTTCTTGGGGAAGAAAGTGAGACATGATTATCAACTAGCCCCCATGCCCCATGGATCAAAGTTTTACCCCACTGGGCATTAACTCCTCCCCATTTCCATGCTGTGCATACGCTGGCTCTGGGTGATTTCTGAAACACCTCACAGTTCAGCATCAATAAGGCAAGAGGTGCTTAGCTGGTGATGAACTGGTCTCCTCTTTAGCGGCTGAAATAACAAGAGAATCTGAAGGGATGCATAAAAACTGTTGGATATACTTAAGCGAGCACAAGACCTAAGTGCCATTGTGGAGAGAAGGTGGGGAAAAGAATCCTAAATTCACTGTGTATTCATTAAACCTGAGGTTACAAGATTGACCTTGAATTGGCAAAATTAGGTTTTCTTCTTTGGAGCTAAGAGGGAATTCAAAATAGAGAGGAAACCAGGTTATATCAAAATCGTTAGACCACTTCAATGTCTGAGTGTAGTGGCCTATAAAATTCATCTCGACTAAGAATTCATTTAAAATATTCATTCAGTAAATATTTATTGAGTATCTACTGCCTGCAAGCCCCTGCACAAGGTGTCACAGAGGGTAAAAGATAAGTAAAACTTAGCACCTGTTCTCAAGTGGCTCACAGTCTAGTGGGGAGAAAGATAAAATCCAGGAGGTAGAGCTAACTAAGTAAGGGACAAAGCTAAGTCCTCACCATGTCGAGGTTTCAGGGCCCTCATCAGTAAAATGAAGTTAAAATAGCCAACTTCTAAGGTCTCTTCCCTCTTTGACATTCTGTGAACCTCTAAGTGTCACACAAAACCAGATAACTCCAATATAAAAGCTATATTGTTTATTCCACATCATGCTCCCCAACTCCCTCTTGAAAGGGAAATTGTTTCAGAGAAAGCAGGATGGGAACCAGTTCGTCATCATGCTCACTTGTTCAAAACAAACCTAGGTGGCGCCAAAACAGCTAATCTACAAGTAAAAAATTCCAGCAGAAGTACTTTCTGACCTCACACAGGGAGAGAAAGAGAAAGTTTTTAAAAACAAATCCATAATATATTATGTACATAATGTACATAAAATACTGTCATAAGCAACTGTGAAGTATCTTTAATTGTTGAAAAGCCAACCAGCACAATGGGTTACTAACCACAGTGTTTATTAACTGCTTGCCCAATGTTTCTTAAGCATTGATTATCCAAATTAGCTTCTCTAGTCATTCAAACGGCCTCATTCCCACTGTCCAGTCCCAATTCTACCCTTTCTTTCCTTAAATCCCACCTATACCAATCATCCTTTCATGGCTCTCCAAGGCATATTATTTAGTGAAATATACTTTTTTCTTTTTTGTTCATGTGAATGTACAGCATACAAAATTTTAATTACAAAAAATACCAATGACATTAACTGAGTGGAAGCTGACATGCCACTGGACCAACAGAAAGTCCCCAAATTTAATGACCCTGTATAATCATGACTCAAAATTTTACTGAAATATCCTAGGTAATACCAATTATTTTCCAAGCAAAAGTTTAATAGTATGAAATAATGGATCTGGGTAAAATTTCTGAAACATACTCCTAACCTTTGAGGGTTAAGCAGATTAAATACTTTGACATGTACAAACTGATTTAATATGCCATACTTTTACTAAAATAGTTTGAATAAATACTCTGGATATTATCTCACAAAATTGAATTTATCTAGATTTAAGGTGTATCTTCAGTTTTCCCAACAAAGGGACCTTTGTATTTCAGACTTTGAAACAAAAAGTGTGTTTCTAACACCCTCTTCTTTCGTACAAATGTTAACTTTTACTTAAATACATAACAAAGGAAATGACATGTCTACCTTTACACACTATAGAACATTTAGACCTAGCAAAGGAATCTTTTTATCTCATATGTTCTTTTTTAAAGTCTAGTGATTTCCTGGAATCACTGCAACATGGTGTACATGATGTATGAAATGAAAATGGTCAATTTCCTTTGCATGGAGAATACAGAGGTTACTTTGTAACTTACTTCTAGCCTGGACTATTTGCTATATTAAAGGTAGTTTCTCATTCTCAAGATGCCTTGATGCAGTAGTAGATACAGTTCTACTAGAGACCTCAGGGAATCCGATCTTAGGGTCCCAGTAGAGAAAGCATAGAGATACCAATCCCTGCGACTAGGTCACTAGTTTAATTTTTAAACAGCTAAGCACCCTTCAGGGTGGAAAGGCAAAGGCTCATTGTTTAAATCAAATATGCACAATGCTGCACCAATTTTAATACTTGGTTAATTAATGGAGATGGTAATCGAAAAGCTGAAAGAAGTGTCAGAGTTTTGTTATAAATGTGTTAAAATGTCACTTCACCCATAGTTTTAGATTTGAATTCCCCATGGGTTTGTGTACACATACATTCACGTAGAAGAATTTAAAACTTTTGGATGGTAATAGTGAAATCTCTGGGATTACATACCGTTTCCAAAATAGTATATTTCCCACCGTCCAACCAAACTCGTAGCATATCATAGATTCTTGTGAAATAGAGAAGACACTTATTAAAATGCGAAACTCATTTAAGGAATTTCAATAAATGTGGAAGGGAACCATATTTCTGTTACTAAATATTGTTTTCTCACAAAATGTCAATAAAAACTCATTAAGAAGCTATTGTGTAATGTGTCCCTAAGTATACTCACATACTGTATCTTCAATGAATATAACTTACTTTTTTTTTTTTTTTTTTTTTGCCGTACGCGGGCCTCTCACTGTTGTGGCCTCTCCCGTTGCGGAGCACAGGCTCCGGACGCGCAGGCCCAGCGGCCATGGCTCACGGGCCCAGCCGCTCCGCGGCATGTGGGATCCTCCCAGACCGGGGCACGAACCCGTATCCCCTGCATCGGCAGGCGGACTCTCAACCACTGCGCCACCAGGGAGGCCCTAACTTACTTTTTAAATTTAGTACCTGCTGTACCAAGATGGCAAAGAATACATTTTTCCAAGGTCAATTACTCAGTGATTAGAATCAACTGTCACATAAGAATCCCAGAGCTGAGAAAGAGCAGAATTTAATGAGGTCACTGAAGAAAAGACTGCTGCTTAACTGTTCAAAATCACTTATGTTTCAAAAGACTTTACACTAAAGAAAAAAATATTTGAAACAGTGTTGGCAACAGCCTTGCTTTATTGCTTGAACAGAAGCTGAAGAGTTTGGTAAACCCATCTTGTGGTGAGAGAACCATTTAGGAGTCTGGGCACACGGAGAGGAGAGGGGAGGGGCGATGGAGGAGAGGCGGGGGCTGAGGGTCAGACACACAGGGGAAGGTGAGGGCCGCATGCAGACCAGCAACCCCAATTTCCACCTCTTAATTAGGCCCTTTTGCTGAGGCAGAAAAACATAGAGTGGGCGGTTGGACCATTCCCACATTCTGCCTTTTGAATTTAGTCTAAATTAAATCAGTTGGTGAGAAGCAGGAGGAAGAATTCAGGACTGCTATAGCAGGAAAAAACAGCTTTCAAATAAATGAAGTAGTCAGTTAGTGAAATAAAAAGGCAGCTGTGGTTTCTAAGAGACTTAAAACTCAGCAGCTCAGGGAAGCGGAGGCAGAGGTGCAGGGCAAAGGAATGTCCAAAAGCTTCTGATTAGAAGAAGTTAAAAAGTGAAATGTTCTATAACTCAGGACGTTTTCTCAGAGAGTCCAGAGGTGAAAGAAAAAAAAATATATATATATATATATATGTATATTTAGGAGTCACTTATCCTTGATTTAAAGCCTAATAACATATCTTTTATTAACTAACAGTAAGTCTCTCTTAATGGTTTTCTTTCCATAATAGTTTCTTTTCACAAAACAGCTCCCCAAATAATACAAGTTCCTTATAATGTTTAGGTACAAGATAAGTATACCAAAATTAATATTTTACTATGGACCAGAGATAACCAGTTAAAAAATCTGAATAACCTGCTAATTGTATTAATAGGAAACATATGGAAATTATATGAAGAAAACTAGAAAACAAGGTACAAACTGCTATGTAGAAAATAAGCTACAAAGATATGTTATACAGCACAGGGAATATAGCCAGTATTTTATGATAACTTTAAATGGAGTATAATCTAAAAATTTTGAATCTCTATGTTGTACACCTGAAACTAATATCATATTGTAAATAAACTATGCTTCAGTTAAAAAAAGAAAACTAGAAAACTTTGCTGAGAAATATAAATAATTTGAATAACGGAGAGACAAACTGTGTATCTGAATGAAAAGAGTGGTATTAGGAAGATGGCAATAATTCCCAAGATAATATGTAGTTTAAAAATATTTCTAATAATAATACCAATGGAAAAAATACCAGCAGGATTGTTTGGAACTTTCCAACATTATTCTAAATTTTGTCTGGAAGAAAAATTAAGCAAGAGTAAGTATGAAACATTAGAAAAACAAAGAAAAAGAGAAAAGGGAAACTTACCCTGCAAAATGTTAAAATCTATTATCAAGCTATAATAATTAAAATATTAGAGTAGTAACAGAAATCAAAGAAATATCAATGGAAAAGATCAGAGAGCCTAAAACGGACCCTAATACACAGAAACTCTTAGCATATTGTGAAGGAATTATGTCATATCAAAGAGGAAGAGATGGATTATTCAATAAATGGTATTGTGGCAATTAACTATTTGGGAACAAACAAAACTAACTTTTCATTCTTACATCATGCCTTGAGCAAAAATAAAATCCATATGGATAAAAGTGTTAAGCTTAGAAAATAACTGAAACTACAGAAAGCATAAGTGAATATTTAACTGTCTGGGAATGCAAAAGGATTGCCTAAGCATACGATCAATGAAAGAAGTCACAAAGAAAAAATACATAAATTTGATTACACAGAAATTTCAAAATTTAGGACTAAAAATTGTGAAAAATATAAGATGAAGGGAAGAATGCTTTCTATAATTGTGGCATAAAAAGGGTTAATGTAAATATAGAGATAACTCAAACAAATTGAGATACGTTAGTATTCCCCAAAATACAATATGTGAGGAAATATTCAGCTTTGTTAGTAATTGGAACTACACTTAAAATCAACATGGAAATGTCATTTTCCACCTATGTAATTGGCAAGGATTTTTTTAATGCGATACTCTATGGCTATACTATTTATTATGGTAGTAACTAGCTGCTTGAAATATGGCTAGTCTGAATTGAGATGTGCTGTAAAGTGTAAAATATACACTGGAATTCAAAGGCTTAGGGCAGAAAAGAAGTAAAATATCTCATTAATAATTTTATGTTGATTGCATGTTGAAATGATATATTTTGGATATATTGGGTTAAATAAAATATACTATTAAAATTATTTCACCTGTTTCTTTTTACTTTTTAATGTGGTTACTAGGAAAAATTTTTAATTTAATTTTTTATTATAAATTGTATATAAAGTCTACAACATGCTGATTTGATATACATATACATAGTGAAATGATTACCACAGCTAAGCTAATTAACATATCATCTCACATAGTTACTTTTTTTTCTTTTAGTAAATTTTAAATTACAGGTACAGTTTATCTTTCTACTGCACAGCACTACTCTATGGGAATTAGGGGGCAAAGAAATAGCTACCTATCGTATACCACTGATGGGAGTACAAATCACCAGCAGGATTTCTAGATGGCATTTCAGCAATACGTACCAAAAGCACTTATTTTAAAATGTGCTGTACCTTTTCATCCAATAATTCCATCTCTAGGGACCTATCTTAAGGAAGTAATCATAGAACAATTTAGATAGATAGATAGATATAGATAATTAGTACATAAAATACATATTAATAATAGTAAAAGATTAGAAAAGCATAACTGTTTAATAACAGGGAAATAATTAAGTTATAATATGTTCATTTAGTGACATGATGAAATACATGTGATACAAAGTGAAAGAAAGCAAGAAATAAAACTGCATATGCATTATTATCCCAAACGTGTAAAGAACATGTACACGGACATACACAGAAATAGAAGACTGAATGAAAATGCACAGGCATATTAACTGTTTCCTCTGGGTTATAAAATTATCAGTTGTTTTTGTCTTTTTTGTATATGTATTTGCAAAGTTTTGATAATAAGCATATATTCATTTTAATTAACAATTAAATTGTATTTTTGAAAAAAGTCTTGTCTTCCAATTTGTTCAAACTGACACAAATCACAGCTAGCTAATAAAGAAATCACTAACTAGCAATGAAACCCTTAAGGAGGAGCCATATGTTTGCTTGGGGAATATCTTGGCTGTGTTTAAATGGCTGCCCAAAAGTAGTTTAGGATACTCAGTGCGGTCAGCTTTCAACATGAATGTCAAGCCACCTTAACTAAACTTTTACCCTAGTCTAGGTATTTTTTGCCTGCTACTTGTTGGGTCAGGAACTTAACAGCAAAGGAGACTAGTCCCGGAGCAGATGAGTAACAGGTGCAACAGACATGAGTTTTAATGTCTTCGCACCTTATTATTTCAACATAAAGTGTTTTAAATGCCCAAATATTATTTAGCTGTAGAAATAACTAGTCTCATTTTCCATTGTGATCCATAAGTAGCTAGCTTGTTTCTCATGCTTTCTGCTGGTAAAGAGGTCAGGGGCATCTCCTGGTATGTGATTGGTTGGAAAAGATTGATTTATCTTAAGTGAGGGCAAATGTCCAACTTTGCCTTAAATCACCCAGGTCGGGTCACCATCATCCTGAAGTCTCCAATTCATAACCAAAAGAGGTGTGTTAATTTCATGTGAGTGGGCATCAAAAAGCGTCTCTCTGATCTAAGCATTCGAGGCAATGCCACAAGGAAGATTCATCAAATCCAAGAAACCAAAAACATGGAACTAGTTAGGTAGATTTATGCATAGCAACAGAAGTGAGAAATGGCTTGGTTTGCTGATAATATTTGAACATTTTCAAGAAGAGATATTTTAAATTGCACAGAAGAAACATTTTCAATTCATAACTGTTAGAGATCTGCATCTCACTAGCTACTATTTGAAACAATATCTGTAACTATTTTTTGCAGTTGAAAACATTTTCATTTTAACATTCAAAACTGAGCATCATGCAATAGTAATCTTGCTCTTGTGCATGGAAGAAAGCCACTCTACAAACTCAGGGTGGATTCACTTATTAACACTAAAATCCTTAAGGAATCTTTCTTACCTGGAAGCTTGCCCTGATATTAACTGATTGCTTGTGAAAACAAGGGTTAGAGAGGCAAAGTCTAGGCAATATCTGATTTCCCTCACTCACCTCATGCAGGAAAAAGTGAATCGTATACCAAAAAGAGAACTGGATGGGCTATCATACTGTGAGCCTCAGTTTCCTCAGTTCTGACAATCCATGATTTGCACTTCCATTAGAAGGCACCACTGAAAATTTGAATCATACTGCCCCGTATTTCTTTGTGTGTTAACAAATCATATAGGCAATACATATGCTACCTAACCACACTCATAAATAATACGGCTTTTAATGAAAATATGTCTTGCTTGAAGTAGTTTATACCAACTGGCACTCTTGTTACTTCCCTAATTAGCCCTAAAAAACTTACTACATAATTAACCTTTTCAAATCTGATTGTACATCTTCAGATTCACTTACCCTCTCAAACCATCTTGAAATGACCAGCTTGCTGAAAACATTCTATATATATATGACCCAATACTGGGTAGTAAATGCACTCATCATATAATTCCAGGTCAGACTTAACCCAACACAGAGCAGTCCTCTCAGATTTGATCAGATTTTCCTTTACAAAATTAGTGTTCTCTGTCTACTAAAAAATAAAACTTATGAGTTTATATAAGGAAATCATTAGTCACTCAACATCAACCAAAGGGATGTTTTATCAAGGTAAAATTTGATATTCAAATCTCATATGTCTTATTCCCATTAAATCATTTGCTTTTCAACAAAATTGGCTCAAACCAGGAATTTGTTTTTCAACCCATAAAATAAAGTGACCAAGTATAACTTAACTGTGTAAGCAAACAGCCCTGTTTGCACACATGAATTTATCATTGGCTCATTTCTTTTTGTAATAGTTGAATTTTACCAGA
Source organism: Mesoplodon densirostris (assembly GCF_025265405.1). Classification (NCBI taxonomy): domain Eukaryota; kingdom Metazoa; phylum Chordata; class Mammalia; order Artiodactyla; family Ziphiidae; genus Mesoplodon; species Mesoplodon densirostris. Next base: position 8,030,863 of record NC_082681.1, on the reverse strand, counting down.
CTGCCACTATTTTTAACCATTATTCTTTTAAATAGTTCTAAAGTACATTTTTCAAAAGTGCCATGTCTATATAATTCATGTGCTGTGAATATTGTCTCAGCAAACAATTTCTTTCCTAGCATAAGAAATTCAAAGTATCATGTGAACAACACACAACTATATAACTGAAGTTATTTTAAAACAGACTTCATGGTATAGTGACATGCACACCAGGTTTATAATCTAGTAGAATGGGGTTCCCAGGCCAGCTCCACTACATACAAGTGGCCTGACCTAACTCAGTCTGAATTCCCCCTGTCTTCCAAATAAGGATAATATTATAGAACCTACTTAGAGGCTGTTATAAAGATCAAAGGATTGATAACATCAAATGGATATTTAGGACTTTTCCTTCACAAAAGGCAAACTAAAACGTTGAGTTATCTCTACCACTGAGGATAAGTAAAATGTAAAAACATTAACATCTTATTAAAGCATGGAAGAGCTAATAATACAGTGAGAAACGGCCAGCAGCCCAAATCACAGGGACAAATAGAACCTGGAGAAGAATTCAAAGCCATCTTAGCTTTAAGGGTATATACCAATCTAAAAGGAAAAGCTGAGGAATTCAGCTGCACTTTTGGTGGCTTTGCAGGCCTAGAGCAACCAAAATCAAAACCCGGGGCCTACCAAAATCAGAGACTCTGATAAACCATCCCTTTTAGGATAAAACACCAAAAGACCTCACTTCCAAAGTTCAAGTGAAACAAAAACAATCTTTCACACTGAACTGCAGCCCAGTTTTGCAACATCTGGGATGTCCAGGGAAACTAAACCTCAAGAATAGAAATAGAATGTATAATTTTGAAGCCAATTGAGGGTAAAAAATGGAATGAGATAATCAGTCCCGTTGACATCAAGAAAGAAAGGAAAAAAAATATAGAACAGGCAAGACAAACAAAAATCTCAAAATAAGATGATGGATGTAATCTAAATATATCAGTAGTTACAATCAATGAAAGTGGACAAACTGCTCCAGTAATGAGGATTATAAGACTGGATTAAAAAATATATATCAGCATTGGCTATTTACAGGAAACAAATCTAAAGCATAATGGCATCTAAAAGTTGAAAATAGAAGGATAGAGAAATATATTATTTAAACACTAACAAAAGAAAGCTGGTATAGCTGTATTAATAATCAGACAAATTTTTCTTTAATGCAAAATCATTACAGAGATAAAAAGGATCACTACCTAATCATGCAAGGTTTAAGTAACCAGGAAACTTAAACAATCCCAAATTTGTATACAACTAATAACATAAACTAAAAATACATAAACCAAAATTTAACATGAATACAGAGAAAACAACACAGATGTACAATTATACCAGGATATTTTAACAGATAACTCTCCATAACTGACAGAATGATCCTCAACAATATACAGAAAAATATTAACAACCTCATAAACAAATCGACCTAGTAAAAATATTTAGATCACTGTACAAAACAACTGGAAAATATGCATTCACTTTAAGAACATACAGAATATGTACCAAAAATACTCTATATTGTGGGCCCTAAAACAAGGTCAGTAAATTTTAGAGCACTGAAATCTTACGGAGTTATGTTCTCCGACCACAGGACAATTGAGAAATCACTTTAAAAAAAAAAAAACAGAAAAATCCCCAAGAGCATTCAGAAATACTCTTCTAAATAACCCATAGTCAAAGAAGAAGCAATAATAAAAATTTTACATTTTTTAAACTGTGATAACAATACTGCATATCAAGACTAAGGATATACAGCTAAATCAGCACTTAGAACTATAAGCCTTGATTGCCTGTGTTAGAAAAAAGGATAATTAAAAATAAATGAGGTTAAAATTAAGAGTAAAATAAACCCCCCAAAATAATAGAGGTGAGGAAATAATAAAATAGAAAACAAAAATAAAAATACAGAGGATCAAAACCCAAAAACTGGTTATCGATATAATCTTATGGTGAGAGTGATTAAAAAATAAAACACATTACTAAATCTAAGAAATGAAAAGGGGACATGACTACAAATATGACATGAAAAATAAGATGTTAAGAATAACATTATTCCGGACTTCCCTGGTGGCGCAGTGGTTAAGAATCCGCCTGCCAATGCAGGGGACACGGGTTCAAGCCCTGGTCCAGGAAGATCCCACATGCCACAGAGCAGCTGGGCCCGTGCTCCACAACCACTGAGCCTATGCTCTAGAGCCTGCATACCACAACTACTGAGCCCACACGCCTAGAGCCTAGGCTCCGCAATAAGAGAAGCCACCACATTGAGAAGCCCGCACACTGCAACAAAGAGTAGCCCCAACTCGACGCAACTAGAGGAAACCCATGCACAGCAACGAAGACCCAACACAGCCAAAAATAAATAAATAAATTTTTTAAAAAGAATAACATTATTCCAATAACTCTGAAAATGTAAACAAAATGGGGACGTTCCTAAAAACAATTTTTTAAATAAATTTATTTATTTATATTTTATTTTTGGCTTTTCAGCAATATGCTCTAAATGACTTGCCAATTCAGATCAAAGCAGAAAACTGTTTTGTAGTTCTTGTAGATGGATTTTTTAATGTCTTTTGAATTTTTTAACAAGCAAGTGATAATCCCTAGTCCTGCTTCTAAAGCGGGACTTTAGAGAACAAATGAACAGTACTATAAGTACTACATTTGCACGTGCATGTGTACACACACACCTACACCCACACACAAACAGTGAGACAGAACAACTTCATTGTCAATTTTCAAGTTCTGTCACTCATCAGAGGAAGAAAACTTCCAGTTTTTTGCAACTGTTCCAGAAAATGTAAAAAGAAAGTACACCTCCCAACTCATTTTATGAAGTTAACATAACTTGGACACCTAAACTTGAAAAGATGATTTGAAAAAGGAAAATTATAAGCCAGTCTTACTAATGGGTATAGATATAAAGCCCTAAAGAAAATAGCAGTAAACCAAATCCAAAAATAAATTAAGAGGATTATACATTTTGTTCAAGTCAGATTTATTTCACGAATTCAAGGGCCAACTAGTGAGTATATATATTTATGTTTCTGTGTGTAAGTTTTATATTTCATAAGAAGATTTTTTAATAACCGAAATATATTTATAGCCAATTATTTCTATAGCATTTTCTAGTAAAAGTAGGTAAGATGGTAAATTGTCCTTAGTTTTACTTATAACAGCATTTACATTAGGTAGGTGTTGAAAGTGGCATTAGTTCTAAACCACTGGCGCTACAGAAAGCTATTTTTAATGATAATTTTTCAATGAAAAATTTTCTTCCTATTCAAATCACCTGTGTTTTCAGCCATACTTACTTTTTGGAGTAAGAATGTGAGTTTCTAATCTAGCTCAACTACCTCCTAGCTATGCGATCCTGGCTGAACAAGTTACTTTGCCTCTTTGAACCTGTTTCCTCTTCCTTATGCAGGTAATAATTGTCTTCTGATTCTGGAGAGGATTAAATCAGATACCTCATGTAGAGTGCTAGCATGCAGTAAACACTCAATACCTGGTAATTATAATGGTGGTGGTTGTTATTATTATTATTATACAATTATATTCTTACTCCCCAGCCAAGTTAGGTAAGAGCAGTTACTGAATCCTGCATTGCATTCTGGCCTCCACTGCTTTACACAGTTGGTGAGCTTAAATGAGTTCTTTAACCTCTCAGAGCCTCAGTTTCATCACATGTAAAGTGAGGGTAAGTATACCTTTTAGTTGTAGGACTCAAATGAGAAAAATGTACGCAAAATCTCAGTGTAGGAAATACAGCAGATACACCAAGACACAGTCATATCACCGCTGAGGAGGCCCCTATGGTATAACACCACGGCAGAAGCTTGGAGAGTGAGTCACCAATTCAGATTTCCTAAATGGTTTCCCATTGAGCGTTTGCTCCTTGAGCATTCTCAAGATATTACAGCTACAGCTGTTCCTCTACTTCTCATCAAATATCATGTCGCTATTCCCCAGCCCCAAGCTTTCATTTTGTTGATGGATGTTGGTATGCTAATAGAAATTACAGAAAATTGTACACATTCTGAAAATTAATCTAATTATAATCTGTGCACAATCATCTGTCACTTGACTCAGACTCTGATATCAATTCTATGACCTTGATAAGTTATTAGCTATGTGACATTCAGGCAAGTTACCTCTCTGGCTCTGTTTCCACAACTGTGAAAGAGAGATAGTAAGATGGAAAATTTACTGAGGCCTACTAATACTGGGTACTAAAGTGGGTGCTTAACATATATTAGCACTTTTAATACACATACACTATAAAAGGTTAGTAGTAGTATTGTTATTGTTGTTTTTTACATACGAGAAAATTGAAACTCAGAGAGGTTACCTGCTGAAGGTTATTCTGTAGAAAAAGCAAGATTCAAGTTCTGATCTCTCTATTGCCAAAACCCAACCTACTACACTTCATTGCTTCTCAGTTAATGGAATATCTACCATGTGGTATGCAATCTACATTCATCATCCTTATGAACTTGAAAGATCAAAGGAGCTATTCCTTATAAAATGCTTGGCACGGGGCCTAACACACACACACACAAAAGTGTAAAGCCTGTGGCCTTCCAGCTTTCTTCTAGTGCTGTCTTTCAAAAACCAAAACAAACAAGAAACTATTCTTTTGACTGGATAATAAGAGCTGCAAGGCCTCTGTTCTTCCCACATGTCTAACTTGGAATGTAAGTGAGTGGAAACACATTTCACATGGAAAAGGACTCAAATGGACTAATTTTTAAAATTGAGCCAAAAATGATACTCAGTGTTTTTATGTCATAGCAAAAGTTCATGAACTCATGAGGACAGTCACTCTGGGTGCTTCAGAGGATCCCAGAAATTGTATGCAAAGTGTGTATGTTTGATCACCAGCTCATTTTTCTGGACATAGGATTCTGAACTTTCATAAGATTTGTATATCTTGTGATCCCAAATGTTTCAGAAAAACCATTATAAAATAAATTCAATGTTTCTGAAGCCTAGGCGTTTTTGTTGCCTCCTCTTCACCCCACTGATGAGGAAGGGATCCCTGCCCCAGGTTCAGCCATGTGACACTGGACACTGGAAAGATGAAATCAATAGCACTTTATCAGTCACTTTACTTACAGCCCAGGAGAGGCCACAACCTGCCAGGCAGGGCCACACAGAATGAACATGCAGTAAGAGGGTGGGATGCCCTTGGTTGCCATAGGTTGCGATTGGTTTGTTTGAGTGATTCCACGGGCTGTCAAGGAACTGAAACCCATGCTCAGGAATAAGCAGGAACTGCACTTAGTCCCCATAATAAGGAAGGTTATTTGGCTAAAGGACCTTGTTCACAGAAGCAGACTGGGCAGGGGAACCTGCAGTTAGGCCACTCAAGGCCCTCCTGATTTTATCAGATGTCAAGGCAGCACAAAATATTGATCCTTAATTTTAAGTCTTGAGACTTCCGGGTAAGATGGCGGAGGAGTAAGACGCGGAGATCACCTTCCTCCCCACGGATACACCAGAAATACAGCTACACGTGGAACAACTCCTACAGAACACCTACTGAACGCTGGCAGAAGACCCCAGACCTCCCAAAAGGCAAGAAACTCCCCACATACCTGGGTAGGGCAAAGCGGAGAGATCCCCACACAGAGGATCGGTTCCGAGCGGCACTCACCAGCCCGAGAGGCTTGTCTGCTCGCCCGCCGGGGCGCGCAGCGCTGGAGCTGAGGCTCGGGCTTCGGTCAGAGCGCAGGGAGAGGACTGGGGCTGGCGGCGAGAACTCAGCCTGAAGGGGGCTAATGTGCCACAGCTAGCCGGGAGGGAATCCGGGAAAACTCTGGAGCTGCCGAAGAGGCAGGAGACTTTTTCTTCCCTCTTGGTTTCCTGGTGCGCGAGGAGAGGGGATTAAGAGCGCCACGTAAAGGAGCTCCAGAGACGTGCGCGAGTCGCGGCTGAAAGCGCGGAGCCCAGAGACGGGCGTGGGACGCTGGGGCTGCTGCTGCCGCCGCCAAGAAGCCTGTGTGCGAGCGCAGGTTACTGTCCACACCGCCCTTCCGGGAGCCTGTGCAGCCCGCCACTGCCGGCGTCCCGGGATCCAGGGGAGGCTTCCCTGGGAGAACGCACGGCGCGCCTCGGGCTGCTGCAGCGTCACGCCGACCTCTGCCGCTGCAGGCTCGCCCCGCACTCCGTACCCCTCCCTCCCGCCCGGCCTGAGTGAGCCAGAGTCCCCGAAGAGGCTGCTCCTTTAACCCTGTCCTGTCTGAGCGAAGAACAGACGCCCTCCGGCGACCTACGCGCAGAGGCGGGGCCAGGTCCAAAGCTGAGACCCAGGAGCTGTGAGAACAAAGAAGAGAAAGGGAAACCTCTCCCAGCAGCCTCAGAAGCAGCGGATTAAAGCTCCACAATCAACTTGATGTACCCTGCATCTGTGGAATACATGAATAGACAACAAATCATCCCAAATTGGGAAGCCAGGAGTCAGTGCTGTGCCTCTGAGGTGGGAGAGCCAACTTCAGGACACTGGTCCACAAGAGACCTCCCAGCTCCACATAATATCAAATGGTGAAAATCTACCAGAGATCTCCATCTCAACACCAAGACCCAGCTCCACTCAACGACCAGCAAGCTACAGTGCTGGACACCCTATGCCAAACAACTAGCAAGACAGGAACACAACCCCACCCATTAACAGAGAGGCGGCCTAAAATCATAAAAAGTCCGCAGACACCCCAAAACACACCACCAGACGTGGACCTGCCCACCAGAAAGACAAGATCCAGCCTCATCCACCAGAACACAGGCAGTAGTCCCCTCCACCAAGAAGCCTACACAACCCACTAAACCAACCTTAGCCACTGGGGACAGACACCAAAAACAACGGGAACTACGAACCTGCAGCCTGCAAAAAGGAGACCCCAAACACAGTAACATAAGCAAAATGAGAAGACAGAAAAACACACAGCAGGAGAAGGAGCAAGATAAAAACCCACCAGACCTAACAAATGAAGAGGTAATAGGCAGTCTACCTGAAAAAGAATTCAGAATAATGATGATAAAGATGATCCAAAATCTTGGAAATAGAATAGACAAAATGCAAGAAACAGTTAATAAGGACCTAGAAGAACTAAAGATGAATCAAGCATCGATTAAAAACACAATACATGAAATAAAAAATACTCTAGATGGGATCAGTAGCAGAATAACTGAGGCAGAAGAACGGATAAGTGAGGTGGAAGATAAAATAGTGGAAATAACTGCTGCACAGCAAAATAAAGAAAAAAGAATGAAAAGAACAGAGGACAGTCTCAGAGACCTCTGGGACAACATTAAACGCACCAACATTCGAATTATAGGGGTTCCAGAAGAAGAAGAGAAAAAGAAAGGGACTGAGAAAATATTTGAAGAGATTATAGTTGAAAACTTCCCTAATATGGGAAAGGAAATAGTTAATCAAGTCCAGGAGGCACAGAGAGTCCCATACAGAATAAATCCAAGGAGAAATACACCAAGACACATATTAATCAAACTGTCAAAAATTAAACACAAAGAAATCATATTAAAAGCAGCAAGGCAAAAACAACAAATAACACACAAGGGAATCCCCATCAGGATAACAGCTGATCTCTCAGCAGAAACTCTACAAGCCAGAAGGGAGTGGCAGGACATACTTAAAGTGATGAAGGAGAAAAACCTGCAACCAAGATTACTCTACCCAGCAAGGATCTCATTCAGATTTGATGGAGAAATTAAAACGTTTACAGACAAGCAAAAGCTGAGAGAGTTCAGCACCACCAAACCAGCTTTACAACAAATGCTAAAGGAACTTCTCTAGGCAAGAAACACAACAGAAGGAAAAGAACTACAATAACAAACCCAAAACAATTAAGAAAATGGGAATAGGAACATACATATCAATAATTACCTTAAATGTAAATGGACTAAATGCTCCCACCAAAAGACACAGACTGGCTGAATGGATACAAAAACAAGACCCATATATATGCTGTCTACAAGAGACCCACTTCAGACCTAGAGACACATACAGACTGAAAGTAAGGGGATGGAAAAAGATATTCCATGCAAATGGAAACCAAAAGAAACCTGGAGTAGCAATTCTCATATCAGACAAAATAGACTTTAAAATAAAGACTACTAGAAGAGACAAAGAAGGACACTACATAATGATCAAGGGATCAATCCAAGAAGAAGATATAACAATTGTAAATATTTATGCACCAAACATAGGAGCACCTCAATACATAAGGGAAATATTAACAGCCATAAAAGGAGAAATCGACAGTAACACAATCATAGTAGGGGACTTTAACACCCCACTTTCACCAATGGACAGGTCATCCAAAATGAAAATAAATAAGGAAACACAAGCTTTAAATGATACATTAAACAAGATGGACTTAATTGATATTTATAGGACATTTCATCCAAAAACAACAGAATACACATTTTTCTCAAGTGCTCATGGAACATTCTCCAGGATAGATCATATCTTGGGTCACAAATCAAGCCTTGGTAAATTTAAGAAAATTGAAATTGTATCAAGTATCTTTTCCGACCACAATGCTATGAGACTAGATATCAATTACAGGAAAAGAGCTGTAAAAATACAAACACATGGAGGCTAAACAATACACTACTTAATAACAAAGTGATCACTGAAGAAATCAAAGAGGAAATTAAAAAATACCTAGAAACAAATGACAATGGAGACACGACGACCCAAAACCTATGGGATGCAGCAAAAGCAGTTCTAAGAGGGAAGTTTATGGCAATACAATCCCACCTTAAGAAACAGGAAACATCTCGAATAAACAACCTAACCTTGCACCTAAAGCAATTAGAGAAAGAAGAACAAAAACATCCCAAAGTTAGCAGAAGGAAAGAAATCATAAAAATCAGATCAGAAATAAATGAAAAAGAAATGAAGGAAACGATAGCAAAGATCAATAAAACTAAAAGCTGCTTCTTTGAGAAGATAAACAAAATTGATAAACCATTAGCCAGACTCATCAAGAAAAAAAGGGAGAAGACTCAAATCAATAGAATTAGAAATGAAAAAGGAGAAGTAACAACTGACACTGCAGAAATACAAAAGATCATGAGAGATTACTATAAGCAACTCTATGCCAATAAAATGGACAACCTGGAAGAAATGGACAAATTCTTAGAAATGCACAACCTGCCAAGACTGAATCAGGAAGAAATAGAAAATATGAACAGACCAATCACAAGCACTGAAATTGAAACTGTGATCAAAAATCTTCCGACAAACAAAAGCCCAGGACCAGATGGCTTCACAGGTGAATTCTATCAAGCATTTAGAGAAGAGCTAACACCTATCCTTCTCAAACTCTTCCAAAATATAGCAGAGGGAGGAACACTCCCAAACTCATTCTACGAGGCCACCATCACCTTGATACCAAAACCAGACAAGGATGTCACAAAGAAAGAAAACTACAGGCCAATATCACTGATGAACATAGATGCAAAAATCCTCAACAAAATACTAGCAAACAGAATCCAACAGCACATTAAAAGGATCATACACCATGATCAAGTGGAGTTTATTCCAGGAATGCAAGGATTCTTCAATATACGCAAATCAATCAACGTGATACACCATATTAACAAACTGAAGGAGAAAAACCATATGATCATCTCAATAGATGCAGAGAAAGCTTTTGACAAAATTCAACACCCATTTATGATAAAAACCCTGCAGAAAGTAGGCATAGAGGGAACTTTCCTCAACATAATAAAGGCCATATATGACAAACCCACAGCCAGCATCGTCCTCAATGGTGAAAAATTGAAACCATTTCCACTAAGATCAGGAACAAGACAAGGCTGCCCACTCTCACCACTCTTATTCAACATAGTTTTGGAAGTTTTAGCCACAGCAATCAGAGAAGAAAAGGAAATAAAAGGAATCCAAATTGGAAAAGAAGAAGTAAAGCTGTCACTGTTTGCAGATGACATGATACTATACATAGAGAATCCTAAAGATGCTACCAGAAAACTACTAGAGTTAATCAATGAATTTGGTAAAGTAGCAGGATACAAAATTAATGCACAGACATCTCTGGCATTCCTATATACTAATGATGAAAAATCTGAAAGTGAAATCAAGGAAACACTCCCATTTACCATTGCAACAAAAAGAATAAAATATCTAGGAATAAACCTACCTAAGGAGACAAAAGACCTGTATGCAGAAAATTATAAGACACTGATGAAAGAAATTAAAGATGATACAAATAGATGGAGAGATGTACCATGTTCTTGGATTGGAAGAATCAACATTGTGAAAATGACTCTACTACCCAAAGCAATCTACAGATTCAATGCAATCCCTATCAAACTACCAATGGCATTTTTCACAGAATTAGAACAAAAAATTACACAATTTGTATGGAAACACAAAAGACCCCGAATAGCCAAAGCAATCTTGAGAACGAAAAATGGAGCTGGAGGAATCAGGCTCCCTGACTTCAGACTATACTACAAGGCTACAGTAATCAAGACAGTATGGTACTGGCACAAAAACAGAAAGATAGATCAATGGAACAGGATAGAAAGCCCAGAGATAAACCCACGGACATATGGTCACCTTATCTTTGATAAAGGAGGCAGGAATGTACAGTGGAGAAAGGACAGTCTCTTCAATAAGTGGTGCTGGGAAAACTGGACAGGGACATGTAAAAGTATGAGATTAGATCACTCCCTAACACCATACACAAAAATAAGCTCAAAATGGATTAAAGACCTAAATGTAAGGCCAGACACTATCAAACTCCTAGAGGAAAACATAGGCAGAACACTCTATGACATAAATCACAGCAAGATCCTTTTTGACCCACCTCCTAGAGAAATGGAAATAAAGACAAAAATAAACACATGGGACCTAATGAAACTTAAAAGCTTTTGCACAGCAAAGGAAACCATAAACAAGACCAAAAGACAACCCTCAGAATGGGAGAAAATATTTGCAAGTGAAGCAACTGACAAAGGATTAATCTCCCAAATTTATAAGCAGCTCATGCAGCTCAATAGCAAAAAAACAAACAACCCAATCCAAAAATGGGCAGAAGACCTAAATAGACATTTCTCCACAGAAGATATACAGACTGCCAACAAACACATGAAAGGATGCTCAACATCTTTACTCATTAGAGAAATGCAAATCAAAACTACAATGAGATATCATCTCACACCAATCAGAATGGCCATCATCAAAAAATCTAGAAACAATAAATGCTGGAGAGGGTGTGGAAAAAAGGGAACACTCTTGCACTGCTGGTGGGAATGTGAATTGGTACAGCCACTATGGAGAACGGTATGGAGGTTCCTTAAAAAACTACAAATAGAACTACCATATGACCCAGCAATCCCACTACTGGGCATATACCCTGAGAAAACCATAATTCAAAAAGAGACATGTACCAAAATGTTCATAGCAGCCCTATTTACAATAGCCCGGAGATGGAAACAACCTAAGTGTCCATCATCGGATGAATGGGTAAAGAAGATGTGGCACATATATACAATGGAATATTACTCAGCCATAAAAAGAAATGAAATTGATCTATTTGTAATGAGGTGGATGGACCTAGAGTCTGTCATACAGAGTGAAGTAAGTCAGAAAGAGAAAGACAAATACTGTATGCTGACACATATATATGGAATTTAAGAAAAAAAAATGTCATCAAGAACATAGGAGTAAGACAGGAATAAAGACACAGACCTACTAGAGAATGGACTTGAGGATATGGGGAGGGGGAAGGGTAAGCTGTGACAAAGTGAAAGAGCGGCATGGACATATATACACTACCAAACATAAGGTAGATAGCTAGTGGGAAGCAGCCGCATAGCACAGAGAGATCAGCTCGGTTCTTTGTGACTGCCTGGAGGGGTGGGATAGGGAGGGTGGGAGGGAGACGCAAAAGGGAGGGGATATGGGAACAAATGTATATGTATAACTGATTAAATTTGTAAAATAAAAAAAAATTTAAAAAATTAAAAATAAATAAAATTTTAAGTCTTATACCACAATAGGTTGGTATGATTTATCAAAAGTCTTAAAAACACACATCATCTTTCACCTTGTAGCTCCTCTTTTAAAAGTTTATTCTTATGAAAATAATTATTGTACAACACAGGATTTTTTCTAATAGAGAAAAATTAGAAATATGGGGAATCAATAGATATCACCTCACACCTGTTAGAATGGCTATCATCAAGAGTCAGGATACAACAAGTGTTGGCAAGGATGTGAAGAAATGGGAACCCTTGTGCACTGTTAGTGAGGATGTAAATTGGTGCAGCCACTACAGAAAACAGTATGGAGGTTCCTTAACAAACTAAAGATAGAACTACCAACTGATCCAGCTATCCTACTTCTGGGTATATCCAAAGGAAATGAAAACAGCATATTGAAAAGATATTTGCACCCCCATGTTTATTGCAGCATTATTCACAATAGCCAAGACATGGAAACAACCTAAATGTCCATCAAGAGATGAATGGATAAAGATGTGAGATACACACACACACACACACACACACACACACACACACACACACACATATATATACACAATGGAATACATATTATTCAGCCATGGGAAAGGAAATCCTGCCATGTGCAACAACATGGACAGACCTTGAGGGCATTATGCTGTGTGAGAAAAGTCAAACAGAGAAAGACAAATACTGCATGATCTCACTTATAGGTGGAATATAAAAAAGTTAAACTCCTAGAAACAGAGAGTAGAATGGTGGTTACCAGGAGCTGGAGGTTGGGGAAATTGGGGAGATGTTGGTCAAAGGGTACAAACTTGCAATTAGAAGATGGATACGTTCTGGAGATCTAATGCACAGCACAGTCAACAGTAGTTAGTGCATTATACACTTCAAAGTTGCTAAAAGAATAAATCTTAAATGTTCACACCACAAAAAAGAAATGTTAATTATGGGACATGATGGAGGCATTAGCTAACACTACAGTGGTAGACTTATTGCAACATATTAGTGTATCAAATGAACACACCATACATCTTAAACTCACACAGTGTTATCGGTCAACTATATGTCAATAGCAAAAATGAATGCTGGACTGGCCATCCACTTTTGAATTGGGCCTGTGAGATATAAGCTGTGCTGAGTTTAATAAAAGTCTAATGGCTTACCCTTATAGTTCATTTTCATCTAACAAATTCTATTCTGGCTCTACTTGTCACCTATTATGTATTTAAACAATGCCCCTTCTGTCAGAGAGATGTGACATGGCTGGTTTTGAAGATGGACAAAGGGGCCATGAGCCAAAGAATGTAGGTGGCTTCTAGAAGCTGGAAAAGACAAGGAAACGGACTCTTCCCTAGAGCCTCCAGAAAAAGATGCAACACTCTGGACACCTTAAATTTGGCCCTATGAGACCCATTTCAGATTTCTAACTTACAGAATTATACTATAAATGTGTTCTGTTTAAGCTGCTAAGTTTGTGGTAATTTGTTACAGCAGCAATAGAAAACTAAAACAGTCAGCAAAGAATTCTATCACTTTTCCAACACCCTCCCTCTTCAAAACACCCTTTCCCTTCCTCTATGATTCATAACTTTATTTAAATGCCGGTAACTTAGGGAGACAGACAAGGGGATGGTAAATGTCACAGCTTCTGCTTTAATAGATTTCCTCTGTGAAGACGCAAGGACTAAGAAAACATATTTTTAATCTTTTGCTCACTTAAAATTAACTAGAAAAATATTGTGACAGATGGTGTCCTTCATGCTGCCTTAGCATTTTGGCATGTTCCATTTAATACATCTCTTATGTTCCCAACTCAGAGCAGAAAATCCAATTACTGCAAGGACATTCTAGTGTTTTTCATAACTTCACTTTGGTACATTTGATCTGAAATGCAAGTAAACATAGTGACCAGTTACCAGTGAGAACCAGGAGAGCTGGAAGGTAACGTAATTTGAGCAAATAGAATGAACACTTCATGTCTAAGGCTGTGACCCATTGCTGAAAAGAGAGTGATGAGGAGATGGTAGCGGTGCCAGTACTTTAGTCTCCATGTTTGAGCAGACTCATTTCTCCAGAGCACATTCCACAAATTATAACACGTATGTGAATATGGTTAATATTCCTAGAACATGTCAAAAAACTAATTACATCACTGCAGTTGTCTTTTCCAATGTCTGGCTTTACAGTGACCCGCTTTAGAAGAAGGACTAGGGATTATCACTTGCTTGTTAAAAAATTCAAAAGACATTTAAAAATCCATCTACAAGAAGTACAAAACAGTTTTCTGCTTTGATCTGAATTGGCAAGTCAGTAACAAGATCTGTTTGGTCAAAATGTACAATCCAAGAATGTTGGAGCTACCAGAGACCTTACAGACCATTTACTCAAATGCTCTCATCTCCCTGGGTGAGGAAATTGAGAGGAAATGTGCCAAAGATCACCCAGCTAGAAAAAAGGTAGAACTGGGACTTGAGACTGGACCCATCAATTCCTGACTTTTCTCTGCCTGTTTAGGAAAAATGTAATCATACTTTTAAAGTTTCCTATAAGTAAAAGAGCTTTCCATAATCTCTTCATCTAACACAACTATAGGACTTTTATTTTCCATATTATATTCCACATGCAAATTTTATATAAATGCAACTGTAACATACACGGGAATACTGGAAAATGTTAGTTTCAAAATGCTTATTCAAAAATCAATAGCTTCTGCATACAAATGTACAAAAATGAAATCAGAAAAAGTATCAAAAGGAAATATGGGTGAATAGTTATATAATATTGGAATGAAAGGATTCTTTCTAAGCATGACAGCGAATGTAAAAATCATGACAGAAAACAGCATTAGATTTTACCACATAAAAATATAATCCATTTATTTAAAGGTAAGTATAAAAATAAAGCTACAGAGTGAAGTAAGTCAGAAAGAGAAAAACAAATACCGTATGCTAACACATATATATGGAATCTAAAAAAAACAAAATTGGTTCTGAAGAACCTAAGGGCAGGACAGGAATAAAGGCGCAGATGTAGAGAATGGACTTGAGGACACGGGGAGGGGGAAGGGTAAGCTGGGACGAAGTGAGAGAGTGGCATGGACGTATATACACTACCAAATGTAAAATAGATAGCTTGTGGGAAGCAGCCACATAGCACAGGGAGATCAGCTCGGTGCTTTGTGACCACCTAGAGGGGTGGGATAGGGAGGGTGGGAGGGAGGGAGACACAAGAGGGAAGAGATATGGAGATATATGTATATGTATAACTGATTCACTTTGTTATAAAGCAGAAACTAACACACCATTGTAAAGCAATTATACTCCAATAAATATGTTAAAAAATAATAAAATAAAGCTATTTCAATAAATAGAAAAATGTAAAACTGAGATTACAAATAACAACTATATCAGCCTGATATCCAGTATATTTTGTTTTAAATTTTAAGGAATCACAAAAGCCTTAATTCACAAAGACAAGCACTAGTGACATAAGTTAATGGTTTTGTTTGTTTTTACAGCCTGCTTTGCCAATCCAAGATATTTTTCTATTAAATTAATCCAAAAGCTAGATTAAAGAGTGGTAGACAGTTGTTTTGAAGGTGATTCATCAATAATATCTAACAATAACTCATTATTTCTAATTGCTGCTGGTTTACTTTGAAGAAAGTCAATGAATAGGTCTGCAATCAGTCTAAACCCTCATTGTTAAGAAAATAAAAAAGATTTTTTTCAAACATCTTCAAATAATCTTAGACTTTCAGCAATGTCATTTAGTAAAATATCATATGCCTCAGTGGTTGTCTTTATCAAACAGTTCTTCAAAGTTTCAAAATAATCTATTTATTTTGATTTTGCATATTGAATAAAATTTGACATCAGTTTCAACACTGAGACTTCATTTGCAGTTATAAGCACAGTAATTCTTCAACGCTGCACTGCTAAATTGAAGTTGTTCTGCTCATTTAGAAGTTTCACAAAAAAATACAAGCTGGAGCCACCATTTCATTCTTGGGGGAGATTCAGTTAATGGAGTTACTTGTCAGAAGGGCAGAGTTTTGGTTTTCCTGTTTTGGGTTTTTGTTTGTTTGTTTGTTTGTTGTGCCTAATATGAAATACTCATACACTTGACTCAAAACAGCCAATGAACTTCAGTGTGAAAACAAAGTCTGGAACCCACCTACTAGAAATAACTGACAAATGTCTAATTAAAGGCAATGGCTTAATTAAAATGACAAATCATATGTCATCATTTTACATAGTTTTGAAAGGTGCTCACAATTTATTTGACAGGGGAAACACTTGCAAGGAAAAAAGAGAGAAGGAGGTGCAGGAGGTAGGGAGAGCCTCCCAGCATGAAGGTCTGTCTTTCTGAAGGAGGGATGGAAGGAAGGAACGTTAGGTAGGAAGTGTCAGAATGCAGCACAGTTCTAGGAAAAGTCTGATCAGGCCACTGAGGAGGCCTCAAGCCAAAGCCTTCCAGCACAGGAATCCCTCATCTTCTAGGAACGAACTTGCCTTAGTATCCTGGCCATGGTCACTGGTTGAGAGCAGCCATGGGAAGCATGGGCTTGGCATAAACTTAGCAATGGGTTTCAGAGCATGGCAGCTGGAGCTGTCAGTCCTCTCTGTAGCAGATCTCAGAAGCACATTTTCATGAATGCCAAAGTGGTGGCACGTAAGGACAGAGAGGTAAGGGGGCCAGATTACGTCGCTCCATGTAGGCCATCAGAAGGAGTTTGGCTTTTACTCTCAGTGACATGGGAACCGTTGGAAAGTTTTGAGCAGGGGAGTTACGTGATTTAAATTAACCAGGAATATTCCACTGTGTTGAGAACAGATAAAGGGAATGAAGGGGGAAAACAGGTAGATAAGTCAAAGGCTATTTCATTAATTTCAGTGAGAGAGAGCAGTGGCTTGGACTACGACTTTAACAAAAGAGAAGTGGGTGAAGCCTAGATATGTAATTTGAAGTACAGTGAATAGAATTTGCTTATGGACTAGATGTGGAGTGAATCAGGAGGAATCAAGGATTATTCAAAGGGTTTTGGCCTCAGCAACTGGAAAAGTGGGGTTTCCATCTATAGAGATGGAGAAGACTGTGGGAGGAGCAAGTCTGAGAAGGGATTGCCAGGTTTTCTGCTGGGACAGGTTAAACTGGAGATGTCCAAGTAGAGATGCCGAGTTAAGAGCATGGGAGAGACCCAGGCTAGAGATAGAAATTTGGAAGTTATGACTGTACAGAGCGTACTTAAGGTTATGAAACTGGATAGAATCAGTAAGGGAATTTAGATAGACACAAGAAAAGAACCAAGAACTGAACCCTGAGGCACTCAACATTAAGAGACCAGTCAGATGAGGAGGAAGCAGCGAAGTATGCTGAGAAAGAGCAACCAGCAAAGCTAGGAGAAAATTGGTGACCCAGAAGGCAAAACAAGGAAATATTCCACGTGTGGCCAACCGTGTCCGATACTGCTGTTAAGACAAATAACATGAGAATTGAACATCTGACCATGGTTTTCACAACACTGGTGATCTTGACAAGAGCAATTTCAATGAAGGTAACAGCTTGAGTAGAGTGGATTTAAAAGAAAATGTGAAGAGAGGAATTAGAGAAAATACAGAAAACTGCTTTGAGGAGTTTTTCTTTAAATGGTAGCAAAGAAATGTCCTGGTAGCTGGAGGGTGGGATGGGGTCAAACAAGGCGCCTTTCCCATCTGCTATGAGGGAACTTTCTTCAAGTGGTGCTTTACACCAGGAGTCAGAAACTTTGCCTGGAAAGAGCCAGAGAGTAAATATTTTCAGCTGGGTGAGCCATGTGCTCTCTGTCATGGCTACTCAGCCCTGCCATCACAGTGCACACACGGTACATAAGTGATGGCACATGCCTGCGTGCAAATAAAACTTTATTTGAAAAATAAGACAGCGGTTAGAGAAATGCCATCAAAACTACAATGAGTATCATCTCACACCAGTCAGAATGGCCATCATCAAAAAATCTACAAACAATAAATGCTGAAGAGGGTGTGGAGAAAAGGGAACCCTCTTGCACTGTTGGTGGGAATGTAAAGTGATACAGCCACTATAGAGAACAGTATGGAGGTCCTTAAAAAACTAAAAATAGAACTACCAGATGACCCAGCAATCCCACTACTGGGCATATACCCTGAGAAAACCATAATTCAAAAAGAGTCATGTACCAAAATGTTCACTGCAGCTCTATTTACAATAGCCAGGAGATGGAAGCAACCTAAGTGTCCAATGACAGATGAATGGATAAAGATGTGGCACATATATACAATGGAATATTACCCAGCCATAAAAAGGAACGAAACTGAGTTATTTGTAGTGAGGTGGATGGACCTAGAGTCTGTCATACAGAGTGAAGTAAGTCAGAAAGAGAAAGACAAGTACCGTATGCTAACACATATATATGGAATTTAAGAAAAAAATGTCATGTAGAACCTAGGGGTAAGACGGGAATAAAAACACAGACCTACTTGAGAATGGACTTGAGGACACGGGGAGGGGGAAAGGTAAGCTGTGACAAAGCGAGAGAGAGGCATGGACATATATACACTACCAAACGTAAGGTAGATAGCTAGTGGGAAGCAGCCGCATAGCACAGGGAGATCAGCTCGGTGCTTTGTGACCACCTAGAGGGGTGGGATAGGGAGGGTGGGAGGGAGGGAGACACAAGAGGGAAGAGGTATGGGAACATATGTACATGTATAGCTGATTCAGTCTGTTATAAAGCAGAAACTAACACACCACTGTAAAGCAATTATACTCCAATAAAGATGTTAAAAAAAAAAGACAGTGGGCCATATTCGGCCCATGAGCTGCAGTTTGCTGTCCCCTTCTTACACAATCGGGCTCAAGGCATTATTCGCAATGGTCAACCTGCAAATATGTATTAAGTGCCTACCATGTGGCAGGCACTTTTCTAATTGTTATGAATAAGGTGGTGAATGAGAAAGACAGAGGTTCTGCTTCCAAGAGCTTCCATCCACCTTCGGTCCAGGCACATGATACACGACTCCAAGGCCAGGCGCCAGCCCTCACTTTCTAAGCCTCCTCCTTACCCCTTACCCGTCCAGCGCCCTGCCCCCAGGCCACATCCAAAGTGAGTCACGTGGGCCCATCCTGAGGCTCCTTTTACCTCTGCCAGTAGGAGACTCAGAGTTCCTTTCCCCATCCTGTTCCCCTTTCCTAAAAGAAGCAATTTCCAGTCTTCACAGGGCAGCAACTTTGATGTGACAACCCTGCAACATCCTTTGCATTTTTAAGGAAAATATGAAAATGTGGCATTTGTCTGCCTCTTCCAGCTCCAGAGATTCCCTCTCATGTGGTGTGAGCACAGGCATCTGTCACTGTACAAATATGACAGCCCAGCTCATCGTCTCTTCTGGCTGAGCTGCCAGGGCACCTCATTTATCTCCTGTGGCAGCAGGTACAGCTGTGTCTACGGAGTCTGGGTGCTTTGTGTACTCCTGGAACAGTCTTCCTGACACGACCCAGTCTCTGCGAGCTCACTCCATGTGGGCAGGAGTAGAAAGGTGAGGTTTCTTCCAGAATCAGTTTAAACTGGACACTGCAGGTTTCAGGACCAGTTACCACTGTCCCCTTCAGCAGGGACATTCTCACTTCCCTCTTCCCATCTTTCATAATCCCGGAGTCCCCCATTATGTCTCCTGATAGCAAATGAAACTATGGATGTGAAAGCTCTTTGAAAACAGCTGAGTCCCTTATAAGGTCAAGGTCAGAATCCAGAACATAGCTATCAGCTACACGTTTTAGAGAAAATTATTCTAATCGACAAACAACAACAAAAGAGCAGGCTGCAGTCACACAACGGAGAGAAATGTGAAGGTGAATGTCAGCTCTAATCACCGTGTGAGCATGGGCAAGCCCCTTGAACACTGATTCTCCATTTTTTCAGTTGTCAAAAACAGGGATAGAGCTGCCTCCACTAAATAAGGTAACCTTTGCAAATTGCCAGGCCCATATAAAGACACTCAGTAGATGTCTGCGGTATCTGTTAAATAACCAAGGAGGGTCTGATGTACTGGCTGGCTCAGGTTCCAGCTGCCTGCTGAATCAAGAAGTCACTACTCCAACTGCTGGTTCCAAAACCATGCCAGCACTGCTCCAGTTCTCACCAGCCAAAATTGATGTCTCACACACTCCTCTCTCCCCCTTACCTCAGTTCCAAGTTCAAGTCTCACGTGAGTACACCTGACTGGCAGAACCTAAATCACAGCCAGAACCTCAGCTGCAGGAGAGGATACAGCCTCTGCAGAACAGGAATACATGCACCAACAAGGCTAGAATGGCTGATAAATGAGCCAATCCACAATTCCCGCACATTCTATGTGGTAAGCTAAATTTTGACCCCCGTGACATTTGCCCCCTGGTGTCATGCCAGTGTATATGTCTGTTACATTACAAGACAAAAAGGACTCTACAGATGACCTCAAGGTAGTGGGATTGTCCTGGACTGTTTGGGTGGGCCCAAGGTAGTGCTTAAAAGCAGAAGAGGAAGTAGAAGATATGACAGAGAGATTTAAAGTGTAAGAAGCACTCGACTCATCCCCACTATTGCTGACTGGAAGATGGAGGAGACCAGGTGGAAACAGTAAGAAGGAACTGACTTCTGGCCAACAACCTGAATGAGCTTCAAAGCTGATTCTCCCCACCCAAGAGCCTCAAGATAAGAGCTCAAGCCAGCCACCATCTTAATTTTGCCCCTGTGATACCCTGAACAGAATGCCTAGTTGGGACTGCCTTGGCTTCTGAACCTATAGAATTGTGATAATAATAAATGATGTTGCTTTAAGCTGCAAAATTTGGTGTAATTTGTTATGGCAATGATAGAAAGCTGATACGTTCTCCATCCCATTGCCGAGTTTGACGCCTTAGTATCACCTTGTACTCCTCTTTCTTCATCACCCCTGCACAATAAATTCACCATCAAGTCCTTTTAATGCTCCCTGAGAATGGGTCTCACATTCATCCTTTCCTATAGCTATAGCCATTCCTACTGCCCTGGGTCAAAAATCTTTCTCTTGGGCTATTAGAACAGTCTATTAACTGCTTACCCACCACGTGACCCTCCCAATACTTGTCAAACTGCTCCGTATCCATCAGTTATCCTAACAGAGTACTGATGCTGCACATTTCTGAATTACTTATTTACATATTTACAACAAGAGTATGTTTCTTTTGTAATGAAAAGAAATAAGATTACATCACTATCCTATCAGGAAAAAAATCAAAACAAAATGAAAATTTGTTCCTTTATTCACTCAGCAAACATTTACTGAGTGTCTATTAAGTGTTAGGCACTAGAAACACAGTGAGAGAGTGATAGAGCCTGACAAGCTGTTCATTAAACCCATTTCCTCTATTCCTGGGCACACAGACTACATTTGCCAGACTCCCGTGCAGTTTGGTGCGGCTATATGACTGCATTCCAATCAACAGAATGTGAGCAGAAGTGCTATGTGTCACTTCCAAGCCTGGCCCTCAACATCTATCTTCGCACAAGCTATTTTCCTTGCTCTTTCCCCTTCTGCCAGGTTGATACAGAAGAGCACAGCAATGCTGAAGGTCATGTGTTAAAGATCATGGAACATCAAGAACAAACAAACCTAGGTTCTTAAATCAATGCTTGGAGTAGAGTCACCCCTCAATCAAAACTACAACTTTGGATTGTTTGTGAGCAAAAAATAAACTTCTGGTAGATTGTGCTTGAACCAATGTAAATTTTGCAGTTTATTTCCTATAGCAGCTAGTGTTATAGTGTCAGCACTCATGGCACTTAAAATTGTAAACTTCTCGTGAAGGGACTTGTATATTAAGTTCCAGCTTTATTTCTTTTTTTTTTTTTTTTTTTTTTTTTTTTGCAGTGTGTGGGCCTCTCACTGTTGTGGCCTCTCCCGTTGTGGAGCACAGGCTCCAGACGTGCAGGCCCAGCAGCCATGGCTCACGGGCCCAGCCGCTCCGCAGCATGTGGGATCCTCCCGGACCGGGGCACGAACCTGTGTCTCCTGCGTCGGCAGGTGGACTCTCAACCACTGCACCACCAGGGAAGCCCCCAGCTTTATTTCTTACCATCCCTCACTATGTACTCTATTCCTACCTCAACGGACACAACAGGTCTTTTCTAATTCCATGCATTTGTGCATATTGTTCTAGTCCCCTAAAAAAAATTTCCTTACCTTCTTATCCTGGATAAGTCTTACTAATCATTCAAAATCTGGTTCAAGCATTACCCTTCTAGTA
This sequence comes from Mesoplodon densirostris, assembly GCF_025265405.1. Lineage (NCBI taxonomy): Eukaryota > Metazoa > Chordata > Mammalia > Artiodactyla > Ziphiidae > Mesoplodon > Mesoplodon densirostris. The sequence goes on along the minus strand of NC_082681.1, from coordinate 8,008,516 downwards.
GCTCATACATGTTGCACTATAATCTGTGGTATATGATAGATATAGTGATCATCTCAGAACTATGTTTTCTTCCTCACTGAATATCAGTGCCTGTTATATATATTAGGTGATCAATAAATCTTTGTTGATTGACTGAATTTGCTGGAAGTCCTCATGTATGATGTATGCCATTAACCATCATCCTTCATACAACTTCTCCCTATTCCTTATAGTATATTAGATGCATAATAGCATATCTAGTACCCTGACACTACATCTCTCCAAGCGTGCAAGCTGACTTAATCTCCATACATCAGCTCAACCTCACCCCTGACTCTGGGACAAATCCTGGTCCCAAGCATGAAGGTCCTAGAGTGCTCGCTTACTCGGCTGCTGGTTCCACTGCAACCTTGATGCCCCAATCTCTCATCATCTGGATTCTCTGCCCCATAACCATGTCTCCCGAAGACTAGGCATCCTGACTTTAACCTTGAACCTCAGTAGATAAAATGTTTGCCTTATACCCCAGTCCTCTTGTAACTAAGTCTCTGATATATGCCATAGCTCTCCAACAAACGGCTTCAAATCGGACTTCCACCAATTTCCTGCCACATTAATTCCTTGGATAGATAACCCATGTACAGACTACCATTTGAGCCGTGCCAAACAGTACTACTGTTCCATCTGTCTTTTCCCACTTGGAATGCTCTTCCATATTTAAGATCTGTTTTCCAGCTGTCTACAGGTACAGAGAAGTAATATATAAATGAGGCAGATATGTTATGAGACATCAGGGATTGGTGGGAATTGGATTCAATCATGCCACTGTTTGAATATTCACTGGATTCTAGTAGGTTGCCCAGTACAGTGAATAGGTGATTAGTGATCCATAAGGTTCTTCAAGGCAGTCTGCTCTTGAGCAGTATTAATATTTCTAATAGTGCAGTATTTTTCTACTTGATTTTCATATGAATTAATAATATTTGTATTATGATACTCTCCATTAGCAGACTTTCAAAAGTAAGATACAGTTGGCCCTCCATATCCACAGAGGTACAGAGGGCTGACTGTTCTGTGCCATTTTCTATAAGGGACTTCAGCATACATGGATTTTGGTATGGGTGGGGGGTGGCCCAGAACAAATCCCCCGTAGACACCAAGGGGAAACTGTAATTCTTTTCTGGTGTGTTTGTTATAAAAAGTAGTAATTCGCAGCTCCTAATGCCCAATAAATATTTAGTGAAAAAGCAAATGACAAAATGATTGAATAAGTTAGAGAAAATGTGGCAAATGGCCCACTGAGTTTTTGACTTCCAAAAGAAATCTTTTGGCCTCTTACTGGCCTCCAAGCAATACGAAGCACAATCATTGATTATAAACTGTTTGTATTTCTTATCCTCAAATGCATTTTAAACACACACACACTCCTCAGGCACAAGGCATGTGGATACATGAGTGAGTAGTTCTTAACTACAGCTTGTTCTTTTCACTGGAAGAGTTTGGGTATCAGCACTAGTTGGGAACCAGTTAGTATGAAGCTGTGGAATATTAAGCCAGGAGGCCTGGAAAGTTCATTCACGGAATTAATAAATATGAATAGAATACTCTGTTCCCAGCCTGACCTCTGTCCCGGTCAACGTGCAACTAGTGAATGTAAAACTAGGCTAGGAGAAGTACCGTAATGGAGAAACAGAGAGAACAGGGAAATGGAGAAGAGGTAGATCAGACAAATCTTCATGAAACCCAGGAGAGAAAAGAGAAAATAAAGTGTACAGGGCCTTAGATCCTGAGGACAAAGCAAAAGCCATCAAAAAAAAAAAAAAGGTTGCATACCCAAAAGATATCTTAATAGCAATGATGGATTTTAAAGTCTCTTTGTAAATACTTAATATAAAATTGCCATGATTATGAGTATTAAATGAATAAACACCATAGAATCAGAGATTTTAAGAACTAGTAAGCCTCCTAGAGATTACCTAAAATTGCAACACTTAACCCCCTCCACCTCTGCCAGCACTCCAGAAAACCTCACCTGACTCTACTGTTTTCTCTTTTCCATGGTATATATCACCTTCTAACGTAAACATCTTATTTACTATGTTTATTGTTTGCTGTTTGCCCTTCCACTTGAAACGAGAATGGAAATCTCATGAGGACAGAGATCTTGGCCTGTTTTTGTTCACTGAGATGGCCCAAGCACCTACAACAGTACCTGACACATAGAAGCTACCCAACAAACATTTGTTGAATTAATAAAATCCAACTAACAGCTTCCCCCTTTTTACAATTGAAGAAACTAAGTTCCTAACAACTTCAGTGCCTTTCTTGACGTCACACACCTTGTCAGCAACAGAAGTATGGCTAGAGGCCAAGTCTACTTCAGTTTGACACTGTGGTTCTAAATAAAGGAATGAAAATCAGTTTAAGTGACCCCCATTTCCCCCCTTCCTTTTAACCCCCTCCCACACTCACTCTACCACTGACAGGTAATAGAACTCAAAGGCTGCTTTCCTCCTAAACAGCCCCTATACATCATAAAACCTTGGGTAGTGGCACCGTGCATCAAACAAGAAAAATGCATTCATATGGTACAAAATGGAAAGTTTCATGACATTTTCAGAAAAATGTACTCTCTCCCTTTGAAGTACCCCCAGTTGCATATCATTATGCAAGCTGCCTTATCCAGCTATAGTCATTCGCTTGCTGTCCCATGGGTCGGGTAGCAAACCAACATGTTGGCCGGGCAACTTTCTAAATACATTTGCTCGCTTTCCTGAGCTGCACTCAGATCCCGTAAAGAATCTGTGGCTTTATTTCAAGGTGAAGAACAAAAGAGTTTGTTTGACATTTTTGCTACGATTTGTAGAAAAATATCCTGTAAACTACAGAGCTGGGAACATCCCCTAATCCAATTGTCAACAGGGATAATGTCATAAATTCTCTTTGTTAAACCAATTTCCTGACTTTTCCTGGTATAATTAGCTCTGGGTCTTCTATCGGGGTTGAGCTTTCTAATTGTAGCAATTCTAAATACATCAAAATGCATTCACACTTGGGGTTTACTGCCCTACCTGAGTTGCTTTTGCACCTGTTATACAGAAATAAAGCCACATATTTCCTGCATACACTAGGCAAAGAGGAAGTGGTATTTTTAGAACAGAAGCAATAGAAATAATTCAGCTGCAATTTCTCCTTCGCATCTGAGTTAGCAGTAGAATCTCTGGGCACAAGAGGGAATCATATCTTCCAAAATACTGCTATATGTGTGTGTTGGAGAAGGGTGGTTTGGGGAATTGGGGAAAGAGAAAGGGCACACAAGAGAAGCACTAGGAAACGAGAAAGTGGGACACAGGCAAAACCTTTACTGATGACCTCAACCCAGAAGCTGCTTCCAGAATATATGTGACATCGGCATATGTTTTTACTGCTACAAGGTGACAGAAAACACCCACACTTGAAACCACACTGGTTATGTGCCTGCCAGTGAGTAAAGGGAGAACAAATCCTATCCCAGTATGAGAACAGTCCTAGTGAAATTCTTTTTAATTATGCCAGGTCCCCTTTGAAAACGGGAACGAAAGCGATTTCCCCCCATGCTGCTGATGTGCCTGAGTTAGTGGGTTAGGCCTGACCACAGACAGACAATTTGACATAACAGCACTGGCAAATCATATTTCTTGGGATTTTCATCAAAAAAACGTCTGGGGCTTCCCTGGTGGCGCAGTGGTTGAGAGTCCTCCTGCCGATGCAGGGGACACAGGTTCGTGTCCCAGTCTGGGAGGATCCCACATGCCGCGGAGCGGCTGGGCCCGTGGGCCATGGCCACTGGGCCTGTGCGTCCGGAGCCTGTGCTCCGCAGAGGGAGAGGCCACAACAGTGAGAGGCCCGCATACCACAAAAAAAAAAAAAAAAAAAGTCTGTGTGCGCTTCATGAATAACCTAAGAAAGCCCCTCTGCAGCCTTGGCAATACAAGCTTCCATCTTCCCTCAGAATTCTCAGGCCCCATTCATCCTCCTAACCAAAGCAATATTCCCGACCGGAAAATAATCATCTACCTGCGTATGGTGCCTCACATCTCACAAACGTTCACACACATCATTAGTCTACTTGATCCGTAAAGATCATCTTTAAAATATTCAAAATCCAACCACTTCTTACCACGTCTACTGATGCTACCTGGTCCAGATCACCATGATCTCTCCCTTTACTTACCACAACAGTGTCCTAATAGGTTTCCCAACTTCTACCCTTGCTTGCCCCTCTACCATCCAGTCTCAAAACTGTATCCCTTTTTAAAACTTAGATTACGTCACTCTTCTACTCATAAACCTTCCTACAGCTTCCAATTTCACTACGACCTGCAAAACCTACATGATCAACACCCCCCCCCCATTACTCCCTGACTTCATCTCGGATTCCTCTCCACCTCATGCCCTTCACTCCACAATGGCTTATTTGCTGTTCCTGGATCATATAAGGTATATTCCTCCTTTTAAAGCTTTGTTCTAGTTGTTTGTGGTAGAAATGATCAACTCTGTTCCTGTGTGAGAAATTCCACAACCTCCTCCTTAACTTCAATGATTCACTAGGAAGAATCACAATTCATGAGCAGGTTACAGCTAAGATTTATCACAGAAGATAGAGAGCAAAAGCAGCAGGAGATACGCATTCACAGGTCCAGCATAGACTTCTCATGTGCTTCCTCATCCAAGGCCACACAGAATGGGACTTTTTCTCTGACAGGAAACTGCAGGGACAAGTGTAGAATGTCCCTGCCAAGGGAAATCCATGTGATTCTCAGGGTCTGAGGCTTTTGTGGGAGGTTGGTCACGTAGGCACATCTTGCTAGGAATCAGTCATGGCAACTGAAACTCAGGACCAAAACAATACATCCAGGTGTACATCATCAATCTTTGTGCAAAGCAATGTTGGCAAGCTACTATGGAATGGTCTATTTCTCCCAGGTGTACATAACAAAATAATCAATCCAACAGTGATATAAAGAACATTCTGAGAGCTACATTCCCAGAGGTTGGCCAAGAGTAAATCCGAGACACTTGGAGACATTCAAGGAGTGAGCAATCAGACCTGCTGTGTTAACACTTTCTTCACACTCTCTAATCTTGCCATGCTTCCCTGTAGTGAAGTATCTCCCTACCCCTGATAAACTTAAATGCTATAATTAAGTCTAGAGAGAAAAAAGTATTTAAAGAATTATGGGAGTGACTATTGGCCACATAACATGATCAAAAAATAAATGTTTGTGCTTGTCAGAGCCTAATATATTAGGGCTGTTTGTTGCTGCAGCAGAAGCTAATACATCATTCCTTCTGTCTGAAATGTTTTCCCCGCAGATATGTCTTGGCTTATTCCCCCATCTCCTTCGTCTTTACTCAAATCTCATATTCTCCATGAGGTCTAAAACTGATCACGCTGTTTAATATTGTAATCAGCCCCCAAACCCCTCCTGCAAATTTCTGATTCCTTTTAACCTGTTCTATTTTTTCCCTTAGCACTTATCACCTCCTAATATACCATATAATTTACTCATTCATTATGTCTCCTTTCCCCGACCACTTTCTCCCTGCCACTCCCACCCTGGCTAAGGTCCAAGAAGGCAGGAGTATTTGTATGCTTTGTTCACTGATTTATTCAAAGAACCGCGAATTGTGCTTAGGACATAGTGGGTGCTCACTGAATATTTAATATTTATTGAATAAGGTAGGTAGAGCATGTCCAGGATTATTACCCCCATTTTTTCTTCCAGTTTTATTGAGAAATAGTTGACATACAGCACTGTATCAGTTTAAGGTGTACCACATATCGATTTGACTTACATACATCATGAAATGATTATCACAGTAAGTTTACTGAACATCCATCATCTCATATAGATACAAAAGTAAAGAAATAGAAAAAATATTTTTCCTTGTGATGAGCTCTTATTCTCTTAACAGCTTTCATACATAACATACAGCTGTGTGAGTTATCTTTATCATGTTGTGCATTCCATCCCTAGTACTAATTTATCTTGTAACTGGAAGTGAGTACCTATTACTGCCTTCATCCAATTCCTCCTCCCCCACCCCCCGCCTCTGGTAACCACAAATCTCATCTCTTTTTCTATGAGTTTGTTTGTTTGTTTTTGAAGTATAACTGATCTACAACACTATGTTAGTTCCGGGTACACAACATAGTGATTTGATATTTCTATACATTTCAAAATGATCACCGTGATAAGTCTAGTTACCATCTGTCATCATACAAAGATATTCCATAGTTATTGACTATGTTCCCCACACTGCACATTTCATACCCATGACACATTTATTCTGCAACTGGAAGTCTGTATCTCTTAATCTCCCTCACCTATTTCTCTCCTCCCCCACTCTCCTCCCCTCTGGTGACCACCTGTCAGTTCTCTGTATCTATGACTCTCTCTGTTTAGTTATGCTTGACCATTTGTTTTGTTTATTAGGTTCCACATATAAGTGAAATCATACAGTATTTGTCTTTCTCTGTCTGACTTACTTCACTTAGTGTAATACCCTATAGGTTCATCCATATTGTTGCAAATAGCATTATTTTGTTCTTTTTTATGGCTGAGTAGTAGTCCACTGTGTGTGTGTGTGTGTGTGTGTGCAGCACATCTCCTTTATCTATTTATCCCCATTTTTAAGATAAGTTAATTGAGGCACAGAGAAGTTAAATGACTCAGGCAAGTCATTTATTAAGTGCATAGAGCTGAGTCTAAAACCATTCAGTAGAATAACTTAATAAGCTGTGACCATGAAAAGGACAAGTCCAAAGTAATATATTAAACTGAATATAATTTTAATATCTAAGGAAATAACATGATTTTATAATTATGAAAGATTGCAAGATTCCATCAAGTTCAAAGATCTTTAAAATTAAATGGAAAAGACATTTACATCTTAGGATACCTTCAGTTCAAAGATCTTAAGAGTCTGAAGGAAAATAATTGTAATGATAATAACAGTTAATACTTATATAGAACATACCACGACCCAGGGGCTATTAAAAGAGTTTTACATACATTAAAATATTTAATCCTCATGACAAACCTATAATGTAGTTTCTGGTATTATCCACATTTTACAGATTAGGAAACTGAGGCACCAAGACTTGAAGTTCCTTGTCCAAGATCACACAGCTAATAAGTAGTAAAACTGGGATGTGAACCTAGGTAATCTGACTCCAAAATCCATGATTGGGCACTAAGCACTATGACATGTCTTAAGAAGCACAGAAGTGTAAGTGATCAACTTGGGTGGGAAGTGAATTTGTTTGAAAAACAAAAAAAATTAGGTAATATGAGTTAGGAGACCTATTCCCTTTTAAGTAGAGTCATTTGAGACATATGGGCTCAGAATGACAGCATGGGTGGTCCAAAGACCTGCAGCTCCAGTTCTCATACCTGGCCAACAACTCTGGTTGTAAGTAACCATAGGAATTTGGAAGTGTCACTGTTTTCTTTACTGAGTACAGATCTTTTAAATGTGAGAAGATTTAGAATGAAGAAAATAAAGGTTTGGGAGAATCAAATTACATTATTATATTTTTGTACATATTTGATATCTATGTACTTGCTATTTTAAGAAAATCTGGCCTTTTAGAGTGACAGCCTTGAAACTTCAAGTTAAAATGTGGAACTGAATAACTGATTATACTTATGATTTTAATTGGAATTCTACTGTATTCTTTAATACTATCAGAGCACCTAAGAGGACTTTTGGTCCACAATATATATAAATACAATTTACTATGATTTATTTAATACTCTAGAGGTTTTGTTTATCAAGCTATTAAAAGACTTAAGAAAGGAAAGTGGATACCATATATTAAATATATCATTGCAGTTTAAAAATATCTGAAGGTGTTTAATCAACTAAGTTGGCAAATGGCACTATACATTACTTAAAAGCCTTATGGGGCTTCCCTGGTGGCGCAGTGGTTGAGAGTCTGCCTGCTAATGCAGGGGATACGGGTTCGAGCCCTGGTCTGGGAGGATCCCACATGCCACGGAGCAACTAGGCCCGTGAGCCACAGCTACTGAGCCTGTGCGTCTGGAGCCTGTGCTCTGCAACAAGAGAGGCCACGATAGTGAGAGGCCCGTGCACCGCGACAAGGAGTGGCCCCGCTTGCCACAACTAGAGAAAGCCCTTGCACAGAAATGAAGACCCAACACAGCAAAAATAAATAAAATAAATTAATAAACTCCTACCCCCAACATCTTCTAAAAAAAAAAACCCTCATGAAGGACTATTAAAATCTATTAGATTTATAAAGAAAATAACAAGATTTTTATGCAGAACTCAAAAGTGAAGAAAAAACTAGGTTGGGGGATTTAAAACTTTAATCAATTGAATATCAATATTTAAAATGCTAAGAAAACTTCTGAATAGCCTGCCTCAAGAAGACCAAAATTTCATTTCCAAACACCTAGGCTCTTTGAACTGGGTCCAACGTCCTCAGGCCATCACCATGTTCTCAGAAATCACACATCACAGCTTTACGTTTTTATGGGATAGGGAAGGAAAACTTTCTTTACTCCCCAAGCTATTTCCTTACAAAATTAGAATGGATGAATTTTCCCCCACCAGGAAAATTGGTTGTAACTAGTCTGTTCTTCAGTACCAGGCCAGACTGGGCAGATATAACCTACAGAACAAGGTGGCATTTGTAGGAAAACCTTTGAGATGTTTCTAGCAATTTCCATGAAATGCAGGAACCTTCAAGGATTAGGAGGATATATTTATGCTTCTCTCCACATCCTTTCCTAACCCACAGTCTACTTTGCCAATAAATTATCTTAATGATTTAGCTAAATGAAAGTTTTGCAAATGCTGTAATACAGCCCATTTCTGCGCAACTTTTTTCCCCTGGGGATGAAGTTATTCAGTGTTCCCTGGCTCTGGTAATTCATATCCTCAACAATCAGTACTCTGGACCTCAGTGGTATTGATCTGCTTGAATCTTTGGATTGTTTTTAATGTCACAACCCCAGAAGGGTGGTTTGTGGCAAAGAAATCTACTTCCATTAAAACTCGAGGTATCAATTGACTAAAATAATTTTCTTTTAGGTTACCGGTGAAGTGAAGGAAAAGTTTTTCTAAGTCTTTTGTAGTTGAATCATAAATATGAAGAACAACCTTCTGAAAGCGATGAATGATGTTCCCTAAGTAAAGAATATGCCATTCTTCAACCATGAATCTTATAAATCATCATATACCCAGGTATCTAATGTATTATGAATGTGGAAGGTTATTTAAATTCAGAAAGGTATAGCTATGTTGCACACATCATAAGATAAATTTAATTGTGAATGTGTATGCAAGAGCACAGAATTTGATATTTAATAGAATTCGTAACTCAATTCAAAGCCAAAAGCATATGTTTGGTGTGAGGTGAAATTCAACAAGTAACGAAAATTGAAAGATGTGGCACGGAAAGACCCGGACCTGAAAGTCTGTCTTTAACTCCTCTTGAGTAAGTCATTCACCTCTTTGAGTTTCAGATTCTTCATCTAGAAAAAGGTTGCAGGGATCTCTGACCTGCCTACCTCCCAAAGTTGTTATGAAGATCACGTTCTCTCTGCACTTTATAAATAAATTATGGCTTTCCCTTCTCTGTAAAGTACTGTGCAATATTGATGAAGTTGTTCATATAAAACTGAAGCAAGGTTAACTGGCCAAATGCATGGTATGATATACACATTATTAATGTTTCCAATGATAATGTTTGAATCTTTCAAGAACTTATTGGCCCCAATCTAACTTCCTTCAGTGATTCTATTGTCAAAGAACATTAAGTCCATTATGGTGGAAGAAATCTTCCATTGGCTAATCTGGTATTAGGTCACAGAATGACAACATGATGACAAATAATGGATTACATGCTGGATTCCATTATCACTTTTCTGGACGATGGAAATGAAACTTCTCAATTTTCAATTATCTCTACTTTTACCTCACTAGTCTCCTTTAAAACATCTTTCCTAATTGCTCTGTATATGAGAGAGAGGCATCAATAACATTCAGATATGATATAGCCATAATTTTGCAGGACTCAGAAAGATTTGCTAGCACACAAAAACTAATTACACAGAGTTTATATAAGGGTCTCAATCTTCATTAAAGACACAACTATTATTATTTCCCCCTTTCTAATTGCACTCTTTATTATTGTTGACAAATTCAGAAGCTCAAGACTCAATTATGGAGAATGCTTATTGACTGCAACTCTGTCCCTATTAACTGTTCCTATTATAAAGACTTAACAAAACTGTCAGGCTCTCTCTCTAATTCATGAGGAATAGTTATCTTGATGAATAAGAACTTGAACTATCTGATTAATATCCTCTTAGAAATACATTCTTTTAAAATGATTTTCAAGTCATAAACTGGCAATCTTGCTGTATTCTGAATTACAACCGAGATGATTCTTTTATTTTTGTATCTGACTTCTGTCACTGTGATTGAATTCAAGGTTGGTTATGACTTTTTGCTTATACTGTATGACAGTCTGCTGGTACAAAAAGCAGAGAATCAATAAAAATTGGTCTACACTATATATCCTTCAATTATCATCTCTGCATGTGTGAAATACCACTCTGAATTGAGTGAAAGGGATAAAAGAACAGCAAGAGATGTAATGCAGAAGTCTTAGTGTACTATATGCTGGAGCAGTAGACGAGGTCCTAGCTCCTGAGACTTGCACTTGTTTTCTCATCTCACCTTTACCATGAACTTCCACTTGGACATCCTAACCTTGGTTCCTTCTTCTATTCATTGAGAAGTTATTACAAAGGCCTCTCTCTGGTTCTATAACATAACTTTATGCTTATATACATTTTCATAAAAGCAAAGGTGATACTGCTACAAGAAAGTGTTCTTTACCCTTTGTATTCCAAGTATCCAGTTTGTGGTTTCTCTCTAGAACAGATCTATGTCCTGCAGTCAACATTTCTTGTTTAATAACTTCTCAGTTTCCCCCAAAGTCACCAAAAGATCTTTATCACACATTCTGGAAGAATGAACTCAGATTAATAATAGTCAAATATAAGAACCACATTAGACTAAAGGCCCCCCAAAAGGGCATTCAGTTTTTCTACCTGTACCTTCACAAATTATTAATACTGGCATATATAAATCATATCAATAGTTCTTATAGAAGAGAGAATTTATCTTTCTCACCTCACACAATGTAGAAAATGGAGAAAAAGTAATCAAGTTCCCTTATAACATACATAACACTCACATCCCATGCTCCAATTACCCAGATATTTCAAGAGAAAATGTGAGAATAGACTCAGTTATGTTAAACCTGCTGTCACAGACTAGAAAAATTTTGGAGAGGGGATTCAAATACTTAGGTGGGAATAGGACTAAACTGAAAGGTCTTAGACAGCTCCAGAGTAGTGAGCAGCACAGTGGATAAAGAACCAGAAACCTAGTTCAAGTCCTAGGTCTGCCCCTTAGTGAGTATGCAAAGCTCTTCACCATGGTGAGTCTGAGTTTAAAAAGAGGATGGTAATTCTGTCACCCTCACAGAGTCATTCTCATGGACTGAATGAAATAAATGTCTGTGGGAGCACTATGGCCTATCAAAGTATTACACGTATGATTCCAACCCTGCAAATCTAAGAGCGTATGAAAAGTCCTTTGCCTCTTGACTATGGAATAGCTAGACTTTCCTACCCTTAACACTGAGCAATGTGGCTCACTGTAGAAGACCTAGATTCCATGTCCCAAGTCATTCCTCACTATGTTTCCTTAGATGTCCTAAATCAGAAACCAGAAGCTTGGTAACACTGCCATTCAACTTCTCCCTTAACCACTAAGAGAAATCCAGAACCAAACTAGAAAACTAGCTAGAAGAAAAAGAATAGCTAAAACGAATTCTAGGCTGCCATATTAAACTTAAAGGCCTATGAATCAGATCTATAGAATGGTAAGTGTAAGTGAGCAATCTCTTTAGATGCACTAGGAGTCTGCTGGAACAGGAATTGATCTTTAAACAAACAAACAAACAGAAAACCAAAACCACCAGAATTAGAACAAAGCAGTACTGATGTGTTCACTTCATTATTCAATCTAATTTCTTGAAAATGAAATGAATTTTTGACTAAAATGTCCTTTTCCATGACTGAACCCTTTAACAGGCTATATCTGACTTTAGAACATGTGCGATCTGAACTGAATACTGAACATTTGTTTAATCTTAGATCAAATGGGAAGCCATCAAAGCCACTCCTCTGTGTCTCCTTTTTTGAACACAAAATAAAATGATCTTTTCTAGATTCTTTCCTGTATCTTTCCTGGGTGTGAATGTGCATAGGCCAACTGTGCAATCCCACATTTACCAAGTGCCAGAACAAACCCTGCTCTAATACTAAAATTAGGAAAATAAACAAACAAGAAAATCTCAAGCCTACACAATGCTGATTAAAATATTCAGACTTTCTTCATCCTCTAAGTCAGGAAAAAAAAAACCTGTAATGTTTGTTATGAAATTGTATAGACCTAACTAAAGAAACATGCCTCATGAGACTCACGACCATGTGCTGGCAGCTGGAGCAAGGTGTGGTGAAGGCACATGGTATTTCGATGCAGCTGTTGTGAATCAGCCATTTTTTCTCTTCTGCTTTAATGCAGCAATTTTGATGCCTGTAACAAACTATTAAACTTGCAGGATAAAAAATAAATCACTAAATGTTTGAGGCAGATATCCTCAACCCATCACTCCACTTCTCCTTCCAGCCCACCTCCAACCCAGAGTGTGAATGGAGGATGAGGCGTCAATGCAGGATGGACTGAAGCTCAGAGATGGCGTGACGTAGGGTAAGTAGAAAGGGGATGGGGGCTAGACATGATCTGGTAACTAACCCACACAAAACTAGGAGTCAGGGACTTCCCTGGTGGTCCAGTGGTTAAGATTCCATGCTTCCACTGCAGGGGGTGTGGGTTCAGTCCCTGGTTGGGGAACTAAGATCCCACATAGGGTGTGGCGCCCCCTCCCAAAAAACAAAAAACTAGGAGCCATGTGCTTACCATACTCGCTCATTGAATAAAGGAGCATTTATCATTTGAGCAATTTCTCAGAATGTAATTTTTTTCTTGAACAGTCCACATATCACATTCTCAGATTCTGTCTTTGAAGTTACAATGGTCACATGAAGTTACTTTCTAGATAGATATAGATATAGATGTAGGTGTAGAGATAGAGTCTGAGAGGTATGATCTGGTTGTCTTAATGGGAACTATTTGTTTGAAAATCTTCCTGAATATGGAATTTTAATGACAGATCATGCGTAAGACATTAGGCTGCGGATAGAGGTGGAAGCAATGAGGACAGCTACTTGAACCACAATGTCATATTCTCTGCTCCTGAGGGCACAGGAAATCCTAACATTAAATATCTAACACTGCTCTCAGCATGGAAGTCTCAGCCACAAACTTTGGTGCAGGGGAAATATAAATTTACTTTCTGCAACTCAAGTTGATTTCTACTTTGAAACTTCCATCTTCCCAGTTCAAAGAAATTTAACCTCAGTCAATTCATGGATCCATCTCCTTTTTCCCCCTGTTATATCTAAAATCTATAAGGACCACTAGTTCCCTTCTGCCATAGTGGGGAGTCCTGCTAGATTTACAAATATGATCCCCTAAACACTCTGTTCCAGGAATCTTCTGTTCCCCTAAGACTCAGCCTCTTGGAAACTAGAGCCAGAGAGCTTCCTCTGTTACTGTGGTCCACCAACCATGTCAAATCCCTCCCCTGAGGCAACTGATTCATTCATTCACCAAATATTTACTAAGGTTCCACTACATTCCAAGCACCATTCCAGCAGTGAACAAAACAGGAAAAAAAAAATCCTGGCTCTTATGGGGACAAACAATAACTATGCACATGACTAAGCAAAAGGCAGTGTTTCATACAGTGGAGAAAAGACAGCCTCTTCAATAAGTGGTGCTGGGAAAACTGGACAGCTACATGTAAAAGAATGAAATTAGAACACTCCCTAACACCATACACAAAAATAAACTCAAAATGGATTAGAGACCTAAATGTAAGGCCAGACATTATCAAACTCTTAGAGGAAAATATAGGCAGAACACTCTATGACATAAATCACAGCAAGATCCTTTTTGACCCACCTCCTAGAGAAATGGAAATAAAAACAAAAATAAACAAATGGGACCTAATGAAACTTAAAAGCTTTTGCACAGCAAAGGAAACTATAAACAACACGAAAAGACAACCCTCAGAATGGTAGAAAATATTTGCAAACGAAGCAATGACAAAGGATTCATCTCCAAAATATATAAGCAGCGCATGCAGCTCAGTATCAAAAAAACAAACAACCCAATCCAAAAATGGGCAGAAGACCTAAACAGACATTTCTCCAAAGAAGACATACAGAGGGCCAAGAAGCACATGAAAGGATGCTCAACATCACTAATCATTAGAGAAATGCAAATCAAAACTACAATGAGATATCATCTCACACCAGTCAGAATGGCCATCATCAAAAAATCTAGAAACAATAAATGCTGGAGAGGGTGTGGAGAAAAGGGAACCCTCCTGCCCTGTTGGTGGGAATGTAAATTGATACAGCCACTATGGAGAACAGTATGGAGGTCCTTAAAAAACTACAAATACAACTACCATATGACCCAGCAACCCCACTACTGGGCATATACCCTGAGAAAACCATAATTCAAAACGAGTCATGTACCACAATGTTCACTGCAGCTCTATTTACAATAGCCAGGACATGGAAGCAACCTAAGTGTCCATCGACAGATGAATGGATAAAGAAGATGTGGCACATATATACAATGGAATATTACTCAGCCATAAAAATAAATGAAATTGAGTTATTTGTAGTGAGGTGGATGGACCTAGAGTCTGTCATACAGAGTGAAGTACGTCAGAAAGAGAAAAACAAATACCGTATGCTAACACATATATATGGAATCTAAGAAAAAAAAAAGGTCATGAAGAACCTAGGGGTAAGATGGGAATAAGGACGCAGACCTGCTAGAGAATGGACTTGAGGATATGGGGAGGGGGTAGGGGAAGCTGGGACGAAGTGAGAGAGAGGCATGGACATATATACACTACCAAACATAAAATACATAGCTAGTGGGAAGCAGCCACACAGCACAGGGAGATCAGCTCAGTGGTTTGTGACCACCTAGAGGGGTGGGATAGGGAGGGTGGGAGGGAGGGAGACACAAGAGGGAAGAGATATGGGAACATATGTATATGTATAACTGATTCACTTTGTTGTAAAGCAGAAACTAACACACCACTGTAAAGCAATTATACTCCAATAAAGATGTTAAATAAATAAATAAATAAATAAATAAAAAGAAATAAACTCCAAACATCAGTGGGAAAAAAAAAGGCAGTGTTTCAGTTGCAGATGGCTGCTATGTTGACATTCAAGCAGAGGAGGGAATAGGAAAGAATATGGTGATTTTGGAATTTTAGATTAGCTGGAAGGCTTCACTCTCAAAGTGACATTTCAAAACAAATCTTAAGGAAGTAAGGTAGTATGCCTATGTGAATAGCTGGTGGAAGTGTGTTCCAGGCTCAGGAAACAGGAAAGTCAAGCCCCTAAGACGGAATAACAAGAAGGAGAAGAGCAGATAATGTCAGAGAGGTAGCAGAGGGCCAGACGGGGGCGGCCAGCAACACAGAGTGGTCTCACTCGGCCCTGTCCAATAGAAGCATAATGTGAGCCAGATATGAAACTGTAAATCTTCTAGTGACCACAGTTTTTGAAAAAAAGGAAAAAAACAGGTGAAATTAGTTTTAATAATATATTTTATTTGATCTACTATATCCAAACTATTTCAACATACAAGCAATAAAAAATTATTAAAGAGCTATTTACTTTTTTTATACTAAGGCTTTAAGATCCATAGCGTATTCCATACTTATGGCACAATTCAACTTGGAGTACCCACATTTTGAATCCCCAATAGCTACATATGGCTTGCAAGTATCATATTGGACAGTGCAATTCTGGCCACTTGAATGAGGAGAAGGGCAAGGAGGGGAACTACAAGGAAAAAAATCAATTACTATATCATCGACATCACCCTGTCATGCATACGGCATTGTATTTCCTATAATAACATTCCTTTATAATGCTGGCTTAGAGTGCCAGGAGTACTACCTTAGAGGCAGTGTTTCCTTAAAGCTTTTCCTTTTCTGATTATAAAAGTCATACATACCCCTAAAAATTCAAGCAATACAGAAATGAATAGTGGAAAGTGGATATTCACTCAAATCAGGTGAGGGTTAGGGACTGAATGAGGATCAGGCAGCCTATGGCACATATTATATGCTCACTCCTACTGTTTGACATGTCGATATGCTGCTTTGGTGTGACTATTCCAATTCACTTTTTCTAAGTAAAATTTGAAAGCACCCAGGATCTATGGACAATCTTTAATGGGATTGTATAAATTGCCATTATCAAGGGATACCTACCTATGTAACTTCAAACTAGTGTAGCAGAGTATTACCTATAGGTTAAGGTTGTATTTGTTTCTCCCCTTCTGCACATACAATACACTCAGGGCAGCTCAGGCTCAAGAAAGGGTGAATAGATGCTTAAGGCAGCCATGCTGAGAACCAGGAGGTGCATGGGCTGGTCAGGGTAGTGAATCTTAGTGCTGCACTGCCCAGAGACAGCCCTGGATCTGTAACTGACAATCGAATGCAGGTATGATCCCACTCTTTTCCTTTAACAGGCTTCTTTCTAGCCTTCTTCTAGCTCCTCAAACCTTCCATACCCAATCTTCCACACTCAATCTTAGCTCCACTAGAATTTCCATTCATTGGGGGCAGAGATTTTTATCTATTTCATTCTCTGCTGTATCTCCAAAGGTTAGGGCAGTGCCTCACATGTAGTTGGTGCTCAGAAAACACGGTGAGTGAATGAACGAGGCAGATAGCATTAGACCTGAATTCCATCATTTTCCCACCACCAAACCTGCAAACCCCTTCACATTTGCATCCTTTTCTCTTCTCTTCTATTTACAGTGCAGGCCCTGACTCTATTCCTCCCTAAGGTAACACTTCCACTAGGGTTCTGAGTCCCATCCCCCTCTTTGACTTCTTAGGGCCTTCACTCCTTCCCTAACCACCACTTTTTCTGACATTACTACCTCCAAGCCTAAAGAAAACTCTCCATAACTACACATTCCTCTCCACTACCCAACCTCTCCCCGACTTCTTCCTCTTTTTCACAGCTAAACTCTTCAAAATAGTCACCTATACTCACTGTCTTCAGTTCCTCTCCCATTCTCTCTTAAAATCATTCGTAACTGGCTTTTGCCCACACTAATGACATCCATATTGCCTAACCCAATGGATATTTCTCTGTACTCATCTTATACACCCTCTCAGAAATACCTGACAGAGTGGACCACACTCCTGGTTTTCCTTTTATCTCAGTAGACACTCTGCACTCACTTATGCAGCCTTTCCCCCTGCAGAGGCCTCCAGAGATTGCAGTGCTTCCCCAAACTTCATATTCATACTATACGCTTGATTTCTCTCACCACCACATTCCATCCATCAGCACGCAGTGTCACTTCCACCGCCAAAAAATATGTCTGCATCTCTCCCTCTGCACCACCACCCTTCTAGCTCAAGTCACCAGTATCCTCACCTCAACTGCATCCTAAATTGTCTCTCTGCTCCCATCTTGGCCCCCACAGTCTATTCTCAACCTAGCATCCAGAGAGATTTCCTTTTAAGTCCAAGCCAGATCAGTTGCTATTGTGCTTCATGGCTCCCAATGGCTACTCTTTATCAGAGTAAAATCCAAAGTCTTTACCACAGCCCCTTCCTAACTGCCCACTCTCATCTCGTACCACTTTCCCTCTTGTTCACTGGGCTCTAGCCACACTTAGCATTTTTGGTATTCCTCAACATCTCTAATCTCTTTCTTGCCTCAGGATCTTTGCATATACTATTCCTTCTGCCTAGAAAGAGCCCATTTTCTTTATCTGCCTGACTCCTCTCCAGACACTCTCAGCATAAATGTTGGCTCTGCAGAGGCCTTCCCTGACCACTCTAACTCCCTCTACCTTCCAATCTTCCTTCTTGAACTAAGCTGCTTGTTTGTTAACTCCATAGCACTTATGACAATTCATAATTATTTTACTTGGTTTTTTTTTCTTTCTCCCACACTAGACTCTCAGCTCTTTCTGGTCAGTATCTCTCGGTCTTGTTCACTACTGTATCCCCAGGTCTAGCTCAGTATCTGGCTCATTCCATTAGAGGTACTCAATAAATATTTGCTGAATACATGAATGAGTGAATGAAGGAAGAAAGGAAGGAAGAGCAGTACATGGTGACCTGGAGAGATGCTGGGGAAAAGCAGACAGAGGAAAGTGGTGCTGAGTTCCAAGTTCAAATATATGATCTCCATCCCTGAGACAAGCCCTCATATCTGGTCGCTGACTGAGAAAATGCTTTAGCAATTCGGGGTCTTTCGTGCTTCCATGTGAATTTTAGGATTATTAGTTCTATGAAGAAAGTCATGGGTATTTTGATAGAGATTGCATTAAATCTGCAGATTGCTTTGGATAGTATGGCCATTTTAACAATAGTAATACTTCTAATTCAAGAGCATGAGATATCTTTCCATCTCTTTATGTCATCTTCAGTTTCCTTCATCAATGTTTCATAATTTTCACTGTAGGTCTTCTACCTCCTTGTTAAGTTTATTCCTAGGTATTTTATTCTTTTTGATGCGATCTTAAAACAGCATTGTTTTTTTACTTTCTCTTTCTGATACTTCATTATTAGTGTATAGAAACACCAACAGATTTCTGTATATTAATCTTGTATCCTGCAACTTTGTTGAATTCATTTATTAGTTTTAGCAGTTTTTCGGTGGAGACCTTAGGGTTTTCTATATAAAGTATCATGTCATCTGCAAATAATAACAGTTTTACTTCTTCCCTTCCAAATTGGATGCTTTCTATTTCTTTTTCTTGTCTGACTGCTGTAGCTAGAACTTCCAATACTATGTTAAATAGAAGTGGTGAGTGCAGTCATCCTTGTCTTGTTACTGAAATTAGAAGAAAGGCTTTTCAGTTTTTCACTGTTGAATACGATGTTAGCTATGGGTTTGTCATAAATAGCCTTCACTATGTTGAGTGATGTTCCCTCTATACCCACTTGGATGAGAGTTTTTATGATAAATGGATGTTATATTTTGTCAAATGCTTTTTTCTGTTTCTATTGAGATGATCATATGGTTTTTATTAATTAATTTGTTAACTTGATGTACCACATCAATTGATTTGTGGATGCTGGAAAATCCTTGCATCCCTGAAATAAATTCCATCATGCTGTATGATCCTTTTTATACATTGTTGGATGTGGTTTGCTAATATTTTGTTGAGGATTTTTGCATCTGTACTCGTCAAAGGTATTGGCCTGTAATTTTCTTTTTTTGTGGTGTCTTTGTCTGGTTTTGGTATCAAGGTAATGGTGGCCTAGTAGAATGAATTTGGGAGTGTTCCTTCTGCTGCAATTTTCTGGAATAGTTTGGTAAAGACAGGTATTATTTAGAATTCCCCCATGAAGCAGTCCAGTCCTGGACTTCTGTTAGCTGGAAGTTTTTTGGGTTTCTGTGGTTTTTTTGGTTTGGGTTTTTTTTTTTTTTTTTTTTTTTTTTTTTTTTGCGGTATGCGGGCCTCTCACCATTGTGGCCTCTCCCGGTGCGGAGGATAGGCTCTGGACGCGCAGGCTCAGCGGCCATGGCTCACGGGCCTGGCCGCTCCGCGGCATGTGGGATCTTCCCGGACCGGGGCACGAACTTGTGTCCCCTGCATCGGCAGGCGGACTCCCAACCACTGCGCCATCAGGGAAGCCCAACCCTATGTCTTTTGATGGGAGCATTCAATCCATTGACATTGAAAAGTAATTTTTGAAAGGTATGTATCTATTGCTATTTTATTACTTGTTCTCCAGTTATTTTTGCAGTTCTCTGTTCATTTCTTCTCTGTTTCTTCCCTTGTATTTTGATGATTTTCTTAAGCAGTATGCTTGTGTTCCTTTCTTTTTGGTTTTTGTGTATCTCTTGTAGGTTTCTGATTTGTGGTTACCATGGGGTTCATATATGTTGACAGATCATTATATCTACTTGCTTTAAACTGATAATCATTTAAGTTCAAACATATTCTAAGAGATCTACATTTTTTAATCCCCTCCCCAACAGTTTGTGGTTTTTATGTCACATTTTACATCTTCATGCTTATCCCTTAACTATTTATTGTAGTTATAGTTGCTTTAAAAATTTTTTTGTCTTTTAATCTATATACTGGCTTATTTAACTGGCTGCTCCTCAATCCTTACTGTATATTTGTCTTTCCTAGTAGGATTTTTCTTTTCCAATATATTCTTACTTCTTTTCCATTTAGAGAAGACCCTTCAACATTTCTTTTACGGTAGGTTTAGTACTGATGAATTCTTTTAGTTTTTGTTTGTCTGAGAAGTTCTTTATCTCTCCTTCTATTCTAAATGATAATTTTGTTGGGTAGAGTATCCTAGGTTT
Organism: Mesoplodon densirostris; assembly: GCF_025265405.1. Taxonomy (NCBI): domain Eukaryota; kingdom Metazoa; phylum Chordata; class Mammalia; order Artiodactyla; family Ziphiidae; genus Mesoplodon; species Mesoplodon densirostris. Next base: position 7,987,919 of record NC_082681.1, on the reverse strand, counting down.
CAGATTTTTCCCTTTCAGCACTTTGAATCTATCACGCTGCTCTCTTCCAGCCTACAAAGTTTGCACAGAGAATTCAGCTTATAGCCTTATGGAAATTCTCTTGTATATGCTATTTATTTTCCTCTTGCTTCCTATAAGTCTCTCTTTAACTTTTGCCATTTTAATTATGATATGTCTTGGTGTGGGTCTGTTTGGATTCATCTTGTTTGGAACCCTCTGTGCTTCCTTTACCTGGGTATCTGTTTCCTTCTTCAGTTTTGGGAAGTTTTTAGCCATAATTTCATCAAATACATTTTCAATCCCCTTCTCTCTCCCTTTTCCTTCTGGAACCTCTATAATGCGAATGTTGGTATGCTTAATGTTCTCCCAGAGATCTCTTAAATTGCTTCCATTTTTTAAAATTTGTTTTTCTTTCTGCTGCTCTGGTTGGGTGATTTCCATTATTCTATCTTCCAGATCGCTTATGCATTCTTCTGTATCGCTTAGTCTGCTGTTCATTTCTTCTAGTGTGTTTTTTATTTCAACTATTAAATTATTCATTTCTGATTGCAACTTTTTATGTTTTCTAGTTCCCTGTTAAAATGTTCAGTGTTTAGATCAATTCTTTTCCCTAATTCAGTTAACGTTTTTATTAGCGATATTTTGAATTCTTTATCTGATAAATTGTTTATTTCTGTTTCTTTATTTTTTTTCAGGGGTTTTCTTTTGCTCTTTCAATTGAGAGTAGCTCCTCTGCCTTTTCATCTTGCTTAATTTGCTCTGCCTCTATGAATTTAGGTGAAGTAGTACCTTATGTGGTCTTAAAGGGGATGTTCTTATGTGGGAATGTCCCTATGCAGACTGTGTGTGCCCACTTTCTTTGGCAGAATGGCTGGATTTGATGTGGATGCCAGTCACATCTTTCCTCGTGGTATGCTGCCAGCTATCACCTGGGTAGGGGTTAGGGGGTAGGGCTAGAGAAGAAGTTAGAGCTGGCGCAGGGTGTGAGGTGGGATTTCCTCTCTGCTCAGTGGTTGTCACTGCCCTGTCAAGGCAGGGTCTGATCCCAAGTTGCTGGAGTGGAAGCCCTAAGGGTCAGGCTCCAGCTGGCTCTGTTCCCTTTAAGTGTCTGGTTTTCCCTCTCCCTGTACTGGGACCTTTGCCCCAGAGGAGGGGAGTGCTGAAGCAAGCAGGGCCTGTGTGTAGACAAAGGTCCGATGCACTGCCTGTGTAAGCACCTGCATCTTGGCTCAGACGCAGCCTTGCTTGCAAGCCCCCTTTGTCTCTCACAGCTTATCACAGCCCCCTGCCTCTGCCTTCCCCACCCTGTTCTGGAACCCCTCGTAGGGATGATGGGAACCCACGTGGACTCTCGGCATGTGTGGAGATTAGCTGTGGTAGAGTGGCCACCATCAGAGATCTGGGGGGCTTCTGGGGCACTGCCTGTGTATGTGCCAACAATGGCCACCCTGCCTGGGCTCCTGTTAGTCCCATCATTCCTCCAACCAGCAAAGGGGGCTTGTCTCCTCCATATAGAACCACAGGACTTGGGTGCCCATTCTTTGGCTTGACCTGCTCACTCCCCAGGGTCGGTGTCTGCCTGTGTAATCTCCCTTTTCCTTTGAATCGCCTCCCAGGGCACAGGTCCCAAACTGATCGCTTTTCTTCCCTTCCTACCCAATTACCTATGCATCTTTCTTACAACCTTGGTTGTTGAGGAGTCCTTCTTCCAGTTTCAAGTTAGTTTTCAGTGAGAATTATTCTACATGTAGATGTATTTTTCTGTGTTCTTGTGGGGAGGTGAGCTCCACGTCCTCTTATCTTACTCCACCATGTTGATATCCACCCCCCTCACTCATTAGTCTTAATCTATGTTGCTTCCACTCCCTTAATGCATATTCTGCAACTAAATAGTGGCATCCTCCAACCTTAATACTCATAAGCTGGAGTTAACAACAGCAACCAAATTTGTGAGAATTTGGTGAGATAATTTGTGCAAAATAGCACAATATTGGTGCATAACAAGTGCTCAATAAAGATTTAGAATTTTGATTATGAGTAATGGTAATAGATATATCAAATGGAACCTTTCTTACAGCGTGAGATGCATCTAGATGATAAATGTAACTAAACTAACATAATGCCTAGCACTTAGTAAGTGCTCAATAGATAACAATCACTAATATTATTTTACTTATGTATCCTTTTTTTAAATTATTCTCTCAACAGATGTGTGAAGTAGGTAGAGGCAGGAAATGCCATCTCAGAGAAATGGAAACTGAGGCTTAAAAAGGTAAACTGACTTGTCAAAGGTCACACAGCTAGTAGGTGATAGAGCCTGGACAAAAGCCCAGATCTTAAGACTCCTGGGTCAATGCCATTATGATTACTGAGTGTGTGACTGTGCCACAGGTTATATCAGGCCAGCTGTTTTTGTAAATAAAATTTATTGGAACACAGCTACACACATTTGTTTACATTTTGGCTATGGCTGCTCTTATGCTACAACAGCACAGTTGAGTAGTTGTAACAGAGACCACACGGCCCAGAAAGTCTAAAATATTTACTATCTGGCTCTTTAAAGAGAAAGGATAGACCTCTGGCCTAGTCCAAAGGCTATTTAATGATATTGAGAACTAAAATGATCTATACATAATCACTTTGTAAATTACCAATTACAAAATGAAGCATTAGAAACAGACTGTCGCCCAAACTCAGTCTCTTCCCAAAAGCAGAAGTGTCACAACATCCCTTGTGGCCAGTGCCCCTCGATGCCAAGCAGGAAGGGCTGAAATGTAAAAAGCAGCATATCTCCAGGAGAGATTTTACTACCATGGACTTCTCAAGGCTTCAACTACCAGGTGACTGCAGGTGCCCTTTGACCACATGCAAAAGTGCCACCTGCTGTCAACCTTCTCAGACACACCTTCAGACTAAAAACCACATCACTTTTCCCCTTTTCCTTTTATTCTCCTTTAAAGCAGTAGTAGTAATCATCCCAATTTGCTTGACCCCAGGAACTTGGGCTGGCATAGTTGAGACTGTGTAACCTCAGCTGGCACCACTAATCACCTGGCCCCAGCAAAAGAGCCTGAAACAAATGGTACTGTAATTTGTGGTAATGATGCTGGTTGCTCAGTCCTAGATGTGCAGATATATTTTTGATTACCAGCCTAGGGCTGTGTTCCATCTGGAGGTCAAGATGCCACAATTCCATTAAACGTTTTGAACCCAAAACGACCACACTGTTCCCATCAAAGAAGAATTTTCCTTAATTAGTATATACCAGAGTTGGCCCTTCCTTTTAAACAGGTGGCATGGAGACAGCATCTTATCAATCAAATCTTTTCCCCGGTAACTTCATCAGTGTCTCTAGACAGCAGCTTATGAGTGATCTGCTATAAAAGTTACGGAGAACAACTTTAACAAATGTTATTTTGATAAACTCCCTGACTGCAAACATCCAGCTTTGAGTGTTTGAAGTTGTAATATGTGTCATCGATGCTTTTTATTCCCTGGTGATGGAGAAGTTGAGTAGCATCGTATATCACTGTTATCAAACTTTTAGTTTAGGCCACTTCCTGTGATTGTGCTGTGCACAAGGCTATCTTCATCACTCTAACAAAGGAAGTTGACTGTGTAAGGAATATATGGTGGGGTGCCTTTCCTCCTAAATATATCACTATGAAAGGAAGTTAACTGATTGGCAGTGGGGATGAGGAGGCCATTTCCTCCTCGGTGAAGGAACACACTGATGTTAAATGCAGTTGAAACTGGAATGTTTACACTGGCTTACACTCTATGTAAGGAATTAGGAACTCGGTTGGAGAGATACAGACCACGTTCTGTAGAAAGGCCATTTCTAAAACATAAAAAAAATAAATTCAACTCTAAGTAAAGGACTATATCATATCCTCAAAGGAATCATCTTTAAAGAATTCAATACACTAAGGTATTTTATTTCCTAAATATCATTTATAATCCAGACATGGCAACACTGAGGAAACAACTGAAGTATATTTTATGCTACTTATCCTAGCAATATTCAAGTCTTTATCATATTTATTTTATCATATTTCTTAGGGGCTAAATTCTGGTTCAGCTTCTTTCTACCTAAATGAGATCTAACCAGAATAGCATTCAAGAGTTCATCCATGGTCTCTTTAACCAACTCAGATCAAGCACCCTCTCATTTTTCTTATGTGTATGCAGACAAAGATTAACTTAAGAAGCAGTAGTAATGTGCTTTTCTTGGCAAGGATGTATGCTAAGAGAGTTGATGTTTTAGTCATAATTAAACTTTTTGGAAGAGAATACACAACCCATTTAAAGAAACCTATGTGTCTCTAAGGAAGCTGTACAGGAATGTTAACAGGCATTTTTTGTTCCTTCTAGCAGTCCAGGATATGAACCCCCTTCCAATGCATGGGGAATCCTTACCTCATGAGTTTTGATGGGAGGCAGGGACCACTTCTCCCTTAGAGATGCTGAAAATGCCAGATACTTGCTTTGCCAGCCTCCCTTGCTGCTAGAGTATTGACATCTGTTATACCAACTTCCCTAATAAGAATCACCTGAGGTTCTTCTTAACAGCTACACAAGCTCTTCTCAAGGAGATTCTAAGCGGCTCTGGGATTAGGCCAGGGAATGTTTACAAGTACTCAGGCGATTCTTCTTATCAAGGAAGCCTGGTAACCAAACACTGGCCCAAAATAGCCCAGCAGTTCTTTATCTTGGGTGCACACTAGATTCATCTGTGGAGCTTTGGAAACCTAGGATTCCTGGACTCCATCCTAGGCCAACTGAATCAAAATCATCTCTGGGGTGGAGAAAGAAAGAGAGGGTGAGAGAGGGACAGAAAGGGAGAAGAGGGAAGGAGAGAGAGGGAGGGAGAGAGGGATAGAGTGAGTAGCTTCATAGGTGATTCCATTGCATAGTGAAGCTTTTAAAACCCCTATTCTCGGCCAAGACTTCACTAAACAGATGCTGGGACTTGGATATATGAATGATGGAAGGAGAGAACAACTGTGATCGGGGGTCAGTGGTCACTGCAGCACAATCAAGTTGCTTAGGTAGCCCAGACAGCAGTGCTAGTGAGAGCATCCATCATCCAGTGACCCGTCACCAATCGTCCAAACTACAGAATTCAGTAAAGTAGCATTCTTGCTCAGTCCACTCTTTGGTCTGATTTTGAGCGTTGCTTAAGACTGCGTAGTCCTGAGACTGATTTTCCAACATTCCTAGTGATTAATTCCCTTCTCTACCTAAACCATCTAGAAGTGGTTTCTGTTGTTTGTAAATAATAATACAAAGTACTACTACTACAGAGCAGTGGGGGGAGACCCTGACTTTGCAGTAAGGAGACCTAAACTTGAATCCTATGAGCCTCTCTGAGTCTCTATTTCTTTATCAGTAAACTGGGAATGTCATCTAGTTTTATACAGCAGTTGTGATGATTAAATTAAATAGTAACTTAAAGTGCTGTTGGCAGGCTCCAGAATCTCCCTCTAAGAAGGGATTAGGGATAGCAGTGTGGGAAGGGGATGAGGGATGTGTCTTGAAGCGCTATTTGCATAGCAAACACAATATTGACTTTGATCACATATTTACATGTGGTGACTTTGAGGGGTGGTTTATGGAGATTGGTGCACAAAGGCACTCCTGGGAACTGTCACTAGAAAGGGCTTCACACAGGGCATTAAATGTTATTTTCCATCTTTCGTTCCTTAATATTTAATGTGCAAATCTAGTCAAAGAACTAGATCCTAGGAGAGTAGGATTTCAAAGCTTGTAGGAAACAACTGCTCATTAGTTACCTAGTCTACTGAATAAATCATTTTGAGTTACAAAAATTCCGGTGTATTTAAAGAACATAATTTATACACCCCACATGTTTTTCTCTGATATGCTTAACTATGATCCCAGTTCCTATTTATAGCCCTTATTTATGGAATTAATCTAATATGTGGCCAATGTCTTCCAATCAGAAGGCTATATATTTTGAGGTATCATCCAATGTTAACTCACTCAGTAAGGTCCTGCCATTAGTTGGCTGTTGCTATAGAAAAATGGAAATTAAAACTTGAGAATTCTAAATCTGATATCTGCCAGACGGGTAGGATGCAGACAAAATATATTTCCATTATGATGATGATTTTGTTTTTACAACTTGGCTCTCCATTTCTCCTTCTCTCCCCCTCACTCCATATGATCCCCAGCCCCACTCCACTCCTCACAGAAAGATAATCCACTTAAACCGCCGCAAATTCAATCATCCATATTTTCCCACACTAATGGTTCTATACAGACACATGCCTATGCATATAGCTCATATACAGGATTTTTCCTGTTGGATTTTGTTTTACAAAGATAAGATCATATTAAACATCATCTTCTGCATCATGCTATTTTAACTTAATACTGTGTGGAAATCCCTTCAAATATATATATATATATATATATTTTTTTTTTTTTTTTTTTTTTTTTTTTTTTTGCCGTACGCAGGCCTCTCACTGTTGTGGCCTCTCCCATTGCAGAGCACAGGCTCCGGACATGCAGGCTCAGCAGCCACGGCCCACGGGCCCAGCCGCTCTGCGGCACGTGGGATCCTCCCGGACCAGGGCACGAACCCACGTCCCCTGCATCAGCAGGCAGACTCCCAACCACTGTGCCACCAGGGAAGCCCTCAAATATTTTTCTTAATGGCTGCATGATATTCTATGATTTAGATATACCGTATTTTATTCAGCCATCTGCCTATTGATAGATGTCTATTTTTCTTCCACCTTTTTACATTATCAAAAAATTCAAACTAAGTACATATATATGTACAATATACTATATGTGTGTATATATAAACTATACACATGTATATATATCCATAGATGTGGAACTTTCCATTAAACATAAAAAGGCAGTTGTTCAGGAGCTTCACGCATCCCAGTTCCATGGGGACAGAAGCTCCTGTGCTAGGGACCATTCTGGACCTCAACTTATATACCTCTTCATCTGGCTGTTCATCTGTATCATTTATAATATCCTCTATAATAAACTGGTGAACAACCCTGGAAGGGCCCAGGAATTCGAGATAGCAGATATCACTAATGGCAGGGTGTGGATGCTTCTAAAAAACAGGAGGACTGGTTGAAAGCCCAATTGAGAAGCCCTTACTATGCTGACAGAGGTACACTGTGAAGAAGCTGATCCACAGAAACTCTGGATTTTGTAAGGCCAGTCAGAGCTAAGGGTGAAAACATTGAAAGAAGAGGAGATTAAGGGAAAAAAAGCATCCTGAGCAGAGATACCCACAATGGCTATCAATGGACAGCTGAGTAACACCATATATATGAGGAATGACTCCTACAGGAAAGAATCAGTCAGAAAGAAAAATACATGGAAAAGGAAGAGGAAAAAACAGAGAAAATACAGGAAACAATATAAAATTATAAAACAAAAACAAAATTAGGATACTATAAATAAAATATAAATTTAATATTTAAAATACTTAATATTTAAAATATATATAATATATAAAATATAATTAAAATATGGTAGCAGAAAGTTTAAATATCAGTAGAAATATTTGAAGATAAATTTAAGGAAATCTACCAATGTATATAAAGCAAAGTGATAGAAAGTAGGCATTTTTCAGAAATGTGAGGTTTCAGAAGTTTATCCCCTTCAATATTTGGGGGGAAGCTACTGAGAGCAGATACACATATCTGTTAAGAGATTATGATGGTACAATAGTGATAGGTACTATAAGGAATAAGAGAAAAAAGATAATTATTAAATCCATGAAGATTAGAGAGTTATATAAGGAGGACATATAATATACTACATTATTTAGCCATCAAAATTTCTACGATAACAGTAATAACGTAAAGAGTGACTATGGAATTAAATATAACTATAATATAACCATATTGGAAGGATGGGATAGGAGATATGTATGAGGCTGGGAAGTTTGCAAGCTATGTAAGAAAGCAGAATTCTTTTTGTTCATATTTGGAAGTGAAAGATAATATATGAAATTAATTATAAAGAAACAGGAATATTACATGTCATTTATATATATGGAGATACATATGATAAGAAACAGCTAAAATAGTTTAAATTAACAGCATCTGGGAAATGGCAGTGGGGACTGGGAAACACTGGATAGTTGATTGTTATTTTTATAGAATTTATAGAACTATCTGATTTTTAAAGTATAAATATATATTATATGCAAATATTTATTATATATAATATATAATTTATTTATTATATATTTATATTATATAATATATTCAAATAATATAAATATATTTTATTGATTTTATTAATATTTTATTAATTCATTTAAATTCTATAAATATATGCATATAAATTATATATAATATTTTATCACCATTTTATCTATTTATATTATATATAACATATTATAAATTAATATATATGATATAAATACATGTATTATATATAGCATATATATATATTATATAAAACTGTGATAAAAATAAAAGTGAAATTTCAAAATGATACAAAAACAAAATTTTAACAGTAGGTATATCTAGGTGGCGAGATTATGTGTTTTTAATTTTCTTCACTATGCTTCTATGGATTATGAAATTTTTCTTCGGTAAATCTGGATTACTATTATAAGCAGATTTTTTTTAAAGACTGAGAAAAAACCTGAGGAAACTCAACAATTGTGATTAAGATTACCTTACTATTATGAGCAAATTATGACAAAGAAGATGAGTATTCTCTAAAAATAAAGAAATATCTTCATTTTTTTTAAAAGAGTTGTTCAATGTGTGATGTTTTTGGCTGCTAGTAACAAAACTCTAACCAACAATGTCTTATCCCAGGAAGATATGTACTGTTTACTGAATAAGAAATCTAGTGGAAGCCAGGGTCTGTTTGAGTGCTCAAAGACATAATCTGTAAACCAAGCCCTTTTTATCTATTCCACCATCCTCAGCCTTGTTGAATCTTGGTCACAAGATGTCTCCTGCAGCTCCAGACATTCACACAACAAGATTCAAAGCAAAACAGGAGGGAAGGGGCAGAGGGAATTCTTTTTGTACAGCTCTTTATAAGGAAAAAAAAATCTTTCGCATATGGCCCCTCATAATCTAGATGGCCAAAAACTGTGTCACACATACCTATCTCTAGACCAGTGAATGGTCAATGGGAATGGTATTCCATGTTTGGTTTAGATTGCTTATGTTGTCCAGGGTCCCTGTCAGTAAAGAAAAAAAGATGAAGGAAATGACTGCTGGAAAGGCAGTCGAGAGTGTCTGCCACAAGAAGGTATGGAACTGATTAATATACTACTCTAGACATTCTCACTAAAATATTTATCCAGCGTATATCCAAAAGAAACCTGTGATTCCACTGTACCAAAAGACACACAGCAATATTTTAGTACAGCATGTTCTGTAGAAATAACTGAATATTTAAAAAGCATTTACTAACTAACTGCTAACTATAAAGCACTGTGCTAGGCACATCACTGAGCATAAAGATGATGAGAAATGCCCTGCACAATACAGCTACTCCAGAAGAAACACAAGAGATTCAGTGATGGTTCTTAACCCTGGTTACACATTAGAATCATTTGGAAGCTTGGAAAATGCTGGTTTCAGGGCCATACCCTAAACCAAATCAAATCTCTGTGGGTAAAGCTGGTCAAAGGCAAAAGCTCCAGGGAAATTCTAATATACAGCTAAGATTGAGAACAACAGTACTTGACTAGTAAAGAAACTAAATTGTCTACCTTTTTTACACCCTTTTCCTCCTCTTGACCCATCTCTTCATGAGGGGTCATCACACACAACTCAGAAGCTCTACTCCCAGAAATACCCCAAGATTTGAACACTTTCCATTTTCTAGACTTTCCAACTCCTTTTATCAAAATGACCTACCCTATGGCTATGCCCTGTCACATGTGACGTCACAGCAACCGACCTGCTTCATTAACTCACACTTTGCGTTACATGACTTTCTGCCGACTCTTCTGGAGATCTGCCTAATGGTAGGGCTTGGGGCTGATGAGGGAAAGATTTATGGAACCTGACTTAGTGTTTAGTGTAAAAGGATTTTGCCTGCTCTGTCTTAATGGATCTGTCCTCTCCTGCTTTTCTCCACCTTGCAAGATTTTGCCCATCTTTCAAGGTATTGTTCAGATAGACTGCACGCTGCTGCCTTTTTGAACCCCAGGCATCATCTCCCATACCTTCCTCTCTGCTGCCCTAGCACTAAATCCCCACCACTCACAGTGCACAACTGTAGCCACTATATTGCAGAAGAGTTGTTTCTACCTTTGACCAAATCTCTTTTGAAATCTTAGTTTTTAAATCTCACCCTCCACAAACTCTGAGATCTGAAATCAGCTCTCCAACTTGCTTAAACGCTGTTGCACTTTAGAATTCTCTGCTGCAATAACAAATGTCTTTGCTCAAATTTTCTTTGGAATTCTCTTATTTCTTTTATAGTGTTTTTTAATTCTCAGATTTTAATACTCCAGCTTCCTTCAGCAACATAAAAAGGAATGGGGAAGGATGAGGAAGCATATGTTCCAAAATCTTGATAATTTTTGAATTGGAGTGATGGGTATATGAGGTTCACTACATACAACATTGTTATTTATTTATAATTTATGTGTATAAATTTACACATAATATGTATAATATTCAGGTATATTATGAATATTATATAAATTTTAAACTATTTATAAATATATAAATATCTTAAAAACATATAACATAAATAAAATATATTTTAAAACAAAATTATATATAACATTCTTTTTTTTTTGCGGTACGTGGGCCTCTCACTATTGTGGCCTCTCCCATTGCGGATCACAGGCTCCGGACGCGCAGGCCCAGTGGCCATGGCTCACGGGCCCAGCCGCTCCGCGGCATGTGGGATCTTCCCAGACTGGGGCACGAACCCGCATCCCCTGCATCGGCAGGCGGACTCTCAACCACTGCACCACCAGGGAAGCCCATATATAACATTCTTAATAGTAAAAACAATTTTTGTTCCTAGACACTTATAACTGTTTTCTAATATGTTAATACAACTTATTTTATCAGTATTTACATTGTCTTATGACTTTGTTTTAATAGCTATATTACCTTTTGGACTTAATTATTTTCTACTAACTCAGAGGCTCAGAGGAATTCTTGTCATTTTTGCTGGATTTTAGGGTTTTTTTCTTCTTGGAGTTTTATTACTTTTAAATTACTCCTTAATCTCGTAAGACATTATAAACCTACTTTCTCTTTCATTGTTTTTAGTAATACTGAGTAGATACAAAACTTTTATGAAACTTACAAATAATGAATAATGATTCAACAGACACTGTCCACCACCTGGTTTAAGCGTCACTGATATTGATGTTCCCTGCAGGACCCTCCCTTCTCTTATCCCAGCCTGAATGTTGTGTGCATCATTCTCAGGATTTCTTTATTGGTTAGCCACATATTTGTCTTCTAAACATGTTTAATTTTGCATGTTTTAAATATGCTATAAATAGATCTATACTATATGCATTCTTCCACAACTTGCCTTTCTTGCTCAAATTATGCTATTATTAAGTGAGTACTTTTACTTCTTCAGGAACAATGCACAGACTCCATAATAAAATTTTCACGTATCTCAATTATATATATATTTATAGCTATTCATACACACACGCAATATGCTGTTATTATTATACTTGCTTTAAAGTGTTCATTTAGATTTACCCACATTTTCTACTTTTATCATTCCTTATTCCTTCATGTATTTCCACACTTCCAATGAGGATTACTTTTCTTTTGTGTGAATATTACCCTGTATTGTAAATATGTCCATAGGGAATTTCCTGTTTTTATTACTCTGAAATCTTTATTTTGCCTTTATTCTCTTTATATGTTTTGAAAATTTCTCAGCTATTATCTCTTCAAATATTGTCCCATTATCAGTCTTGGACATTAATTTTAAATAAATTCAAGCTTCTCACTGTATCCTCTATGTCCTACCATCTGTTTTGTATTTTCCATCCTTTTTGTGTGTTTTGTTTTGGATTATTTCTTCTGAATTATTCTCTATTACACTCACAAATTCTCTCTTCAGCTGTTAAAGCCATACTTGTAGAACTTGATTTCACTTACTGTTTTTTTTTTCTATTCTAGAATTTTTATTTGGTTCTCTTTCAAACCTATGTCAGTTTTTATACTTTCCAGTCCTCTTCAGAGATTTTTAATTTTGTCTCATCTAAAGGAAGATATTAAGGTTTTTTGCAAGAAAATGTCTTTTTAATGATACTTAAAATATATGGCATGGCAAGAATTATTTAAAATGTGTTTCTGAGGCCTGAAGTTTGCTACTGCCTGCTAAAATACAGATGATTTGGATAAGGCTGTCTTCTTGGGATAAACGTGAGACCCAAGCTCATCTTATTATAAAGCTAATAGAAAGGAACTTGATATTCAGGCAGTTAAGTAATAGGTATAAATCCTCCCAAGATATTAGATCCCCTGAACTCGTAACAGTTAGAGGCTGTCCATTGGCCTGTGTGCATTAAATAACTCCTCTTAACCCAGAGGCCAGCAACACACTGTTCACACAGAAAGTCAACACAAAGCAGAGCAAGAGGAAGCAGAGCTAAATCCAATAGATATATGACCACGACTCACCCAACATGTGCTTCCTGAGCAGCACGTCAGTCCCAGGAAAGCGGATACGTGATCCACGTGGTCTGGATTCTCAGTCTCGGATCCAAGCAGATTGGCTCCGGGTTTTTTGGGGGGGTTTTTTGTGGTACATGGGCCTCTCACTGTTGTGGCCTCCCCCGCTGCGGAGCACAGGCTCCGGACGCGCAGGCTCAGCGGCCATGGCTCACGGGCCCAGCTGCTCCACGGCATGTGGGATCCTCCCGAACCGGGGCACAAACCCGTGTCCCCTGCACCGGCAGGCAGACTCTCAACCACTGCGCCACCAGGGAAGCCCCTGGCTCCGTTTTTATAAGCAACCGGCTTGATTTTCCACATTGGTGGGCATGCTTTTCACAGCAACACATCTCCTTTCTAAGCGGAAGGATATGCGCCTACACCTGTGTCGAGCCCTGTATGAGCGTGTGTACGTGCATATGCATGTGCACGTGCTTGCGTGCATGCGTATGCGTGACTAAATGAATGGATAAGTGAATGAATGAACGAAAGATTTTTTTATGGCTACCTAAAGTAGACATAATATATGAAGATAAACGTTTACAAAAAGGCTTTCATTTTTTTCATCATGTGGCAAGTCACTGAAATATTACACTATTTTGAGTCTAGCATCTCCTAAAGGAAGATAATAAGTTTTAATTATACGAATCTATATAGTGAAAAACCCATCTTGAAAAGTAAGGTGGGAGTCTTATTTCTACTTTTTGTTCTTTCTGCTTTTTCATGTTCATATTGTCTTGTTTCTGATTATATTTCATTGAGTATTGAACACTATATTTCAAAAATTACATGTAGACCTTAATTTATTTTGGAAATGATGATAACTTCCTCTAGAGAAGTTTTTCACTTGTTTCTGCCAGGTGCCTTCGATTGCTTAAACCTGGGATCACCTTAATCCAATATTTGATCTTGAGATTTTGGGGGCTGTCCAGGTGACACAGAGTTGATTGCCGTCTGTGCAAGTGCCATCCTCCTTCCAGTTTACCATTACTTCTAGGATGCTTCTTTCCATGTTCTCAGTCTAAAGAAGGGGTAATCGTACTACAGCCCACAGATCAAATATGGCTGACAAGCCAATTCCAGTGCATGGTCTGCTTTTGCATGACCCATGGGCAAAGAACATTTTTCACATTTTTAAAGGGTTGTAAAAAAATCAAAGGACAAGATGAGTTGGAGACCATATGTGGCCTGCAAAGATATTACTCTCTGGCTCTCTGCAGAGAAAGTTTGCCAACCCCTCTGGTCCAAAACATGAAGTAGTTTGCCTGACCCCTAACTTTGTTCGATTCTGTACCCCAAACTTTTGTCCCCTACACCTGAAAGGCTTTTAAAAAGAGACTCAACATCTCTGTTACCAAATCGGCAAACTCTCCCAGGGAAAAGGGCTGTCTTGAATGGCAGGCCATTTCCCTGTCTTCCTGTCTTCTCCCATATCTTTGCCTGGTAATTCTTTACTATGTTTTTTAACCCTTTTATGCTTTTAAGAAGACAAGTTTTTTTTTTTTTTTTTTTGCAGTACGCGGGCCTCTCACTGTTGTGGCCTCTCCCGTTGCGGAGCACAGGCTCCGGACGCGCAGGCTCAGCGGCCATGGCTCACGGGCCCCGCCGCTCCGCGGCATGTGGGAACTTCCCAGGCCAGGGCACAAACCCGCGTCCCCTGCATCGGCAGGCAGACTCTCAACCACTGCGCCACCAGGGAAGCCCAAGAAGACAATTTTAAGAGATGGATTAAACATAAACATTATCTTGAAAAAGAAGGGAGGTATGAATTACCTAGTCCACCATTACCCAAAGGGAAACAATAATTTTTTCAGATCTATCTTCCAATTTCTCTATTAAATATATTAATTTAATTTTACATGTATTCATTAAATATATTGAATTTTTAATTTCAATTATACTTTTATTACTATAAATTATTTCATTGTTTTTCAAAGCTTCTTGATAACTTTTATAATCTTATGATATGCTCATATTTTAAATCTTTTATCTAATATATTTAAATATAATAAATATACTTTTAAGTTTGTTATCTGGTAATTCCAATATCTAAAGGTTTTTTTGTTTCTGAATCTTCTGCTATTTCAGATGGTTTTTGTTCATAGTGCCTTAACTTCTAGCATGTTTTGAGGTTTTTTCTGTGAACTCACATTTCTTTGAATTTTAATCTATGTGAATTCTTTGACTTCTAGCAATATGGTGGACTAGATGCCCGGAATGACCCTTCCACTGAAAGTAACTAATAATGCTGGATGGATAAAATTTATTTATTTAGTTAGTTAAATGTATCAATGAGCTGGCAAGTAAGTAAAGAATATACAGAGGCCAAAAAGTGAGAATGAGAATTTAGAAAGGTAAGTCTACACGAAAGTGAATCTCTGAACACTTAGTTGTTCATTATTCAATCTACACAAGTGTGGCAGCCCTAGACAGAAAGATAAGATGTCCTGTCACTAGTTGTGTGAATAGAATATTGAAATCTTAGTTTCAGGCCTGAAGGTCAGGCAAGTTTTCAAAGAACAATTGCAACAATAATCAAAATTATACACATATTGTACAAGAGGCTAAATATTGTCATTAATCGTCAATGAATAAGTGATCAATTAATGACTGCCCCATAATAGCACACCCTATATGGATAAGATTGATGAAGCTCATCCAAAGCCAGTTCTCCTTCCCAGGTGTGTAGAAGAATGCATTTCTCATTGTTAAGGGAGGAGCATGTGAACTAGTTTTAGTGAATGAAATATGAGCAGAAGTGATGTGTGCCATTTCCAGGTTCAAGCATTTAAAAGCCTCTGCATAATCCTCCAGCTCTCTACTCCTGCCTCATTTTGGAGGACATGTTGAAGTGACAGAGCCAGAAAACAGATGGCTTGACTGCTAAGACACTTTACGGAGTAGAGCTGCCCAGGAGAGTCACCTGACATACATTATACTACATGTTCAAGAAATAAAGCCTTTTATGTTAAATCACTATGCTTCAGAGCTAATTTGTTACTGTAACATAGCCTAGCATTTTCCCAATGGATTCCATCTTACACAAGCCAAAACCACAGATATTTACCCTGGACCATTACAGGCATTATGCAAATAACAGAAGCAGAAGCAGCAGTTACAACAACTTCCTTACTTTTTGCCAAACATTGTGCTAAGCACTTTGCATGCTTCGATTCTTCCATCTCCACCACAACCCTATGAGATAGATACTATTAATATCCCTCTTTAACTTATGAGGAACCTGGATCTTAGATTAAAGTTAGGTAACTTCTCCACAGTCCCAGAGTGTAGAAGTTGTTCTGGCTGACCACACATCCCACGTCTACTCTTTGACACTGCCTCTAACCCTTCTTTCATTCAAGAAGTATTTATTCAGGGCATACCCAATGCTGGGCACATGACTGCTGCATCTATTGATCCTAGGAAGTGAAATAGACACTCTCACCTCCCTCACAGAGGATACTGTCTAATTTCATACAACACATAAAATCACACACAAATGTTCACACACACACAAGCACATGTTTTCACACATAGTAACACATAGGTTGTTTCTTGGACTAGTTCACATACTCACAGACCTAAGATGCAACTATTCTTTTGCACTCATCAAACAAATGCCAGGCACTGGGAATATAAAGTCAAGAGACATGGTCCCAATTCTTAAAAGAGATTACCTTTTAGGAAAAAAAATCATCAAATCATCTTTCTCCTGGAAGAATCGTTAAGTGGAAGCTATGAAGAAATCCACAAGATGAACTCAAATTTTTATTACACTTATAAGTCACACCTCAAACTTTGTCCAACATGTGCTTAAGACTCACACACCCTCTGTGAAAACAGTGGAACTCTGGATATGTTAATAAACCCTAATAAACCCGTACTGATGGTTACAGCTCATTTCTTCTAGAATGGAGGTATTCTCACCCTTAGACAATTTCTTCATATTTGCCAGGAATCCAGTCCCAAATCATAATAATACTATTACTACTGACAACAATAATGATGTGCTAAGCAATTAATAATAACCATGTGCTAAGTAATTAAATAAGCAATGTACATTAATAAAAATATATAATATAATAACAACATTAATAATGTACTAAGCAATTAAATAAGATACAGATACACACACACTCATATATACACTCATTTAATTCTCATATCAATCCTATGAGGGAAATGCTGCTATTATTACTTATTTTAGAGATGAGGAAGCTGAAGATCAGAGGGTAAATGATTTTTTGAGATCACATAGCTTGTATCCCCAACACCCATATACACCTGCTCATTTCTCAATCTGTATTGTTAAAAAAAAACATCCTGAAGTGTAAGTAAATGGGAGTTAAATCATTTAAACTGACCTGGAAACTGAGATCATATTCTAAAATCTTACAGGGCAATACATTAAGCCCATCTTCTTTCAGAGCATCCAGTCTGTGCCACAACCTAATATATATACTATCTTCATCCCACCTAACAGTAACAGACAGAACCTAGCTGCAGGCTTCTTCTGAGTAAAAAAGGCCCTAGCCTCTACTCACTGATTAGACCAAAAGTAGGCCCTGACTCAGAAGCAGCCAACTCACCAGTAATGTATAAAGTTGCAATGATAATTCACTAGACCAACCAGATCCTCACCTCCAGATTAGGGAATTGAAAAAATACATGTACAGCTAGTTGATAGTTTATACAATTATTCAATAAATATGTATATTTATAAATCAGCTGTTGGGACTTCCCTGGTGGTCCAGTGGTTAAGACTTCGCCTTCCAATGCAGGGGGTGCAGGTTTAATCCCTGGTCGGGGAGCTAAGATCCCACATGCCTCACGGCCAAAAAAACAAAACATAAAACAGAAGCAATATTGCAACAAATTCAATAAAGACTTTAAAAGACACAGACCTACTTGAGAATGGACTTGAGGATATGGGGAGGGGGAAGGGTAAGCTGTGACAAAGCGAAAGAGAGGCATGGACATATATACACTACCAAACGTAGGGTAGACAGATAGTGGGAAGCAGCCGCAGAGCACAGGGAGATCAGCTCGGTGCTTTGTGACTGCCTGGAGGGGAGGGATGGGGAGGGTGGGAGGGAGGGAGATGCATGAGGGAGGGGATGTGGGAACAGATGTATATGTATGACTGATTCACTTTGTTATAAAGCAGAAACTAATAAAAAAAATAGAAAAAAAATAAATAAAATAAATAAATAAATTACATAATTTAAAAAAAAAATGGTCCACATCAAAAAAATCTTTAAAAAAAATAAATCAACTGTTGTTTGCCAGGCACTGTTCTAGGCACTAGGGATATACTAGTGAACTAAAAAACAAAGATCTTTGACTTTGCAGAGCTCATTGTCTAGTAGTAAGAAGAAAAAAAAGTATTGGGTAAAATAGCATCACAGATAAAGATAAAAGCTATGGAGAGAAGTTAGTCAAAGGAAATAGATAAAGGGAGAGATATCAAGAAAGCTGGAGTGGAATAAGGTGGAAGTAGTAGGTGATGGATGAAAAATTTATTTTTAGGAGAGGTAACAGATGTCTTGTAGGCCATTATACCCTCATTACGATGGTAAACTACTGGAGGCTTTGGAGCAGGAGATTGATACGATCTGATTTAAAGTTTTAAAAGATCACTGTCAAATAAGGGAGACAAGTTAGCAGACTATTACCATCATCCAGAAGGAAGATGGTGGAAGCCTAGACCAAAGGGGTCGAGGGGGGAAGAAGTGGTTGAATTTTGGTTTTAATTGGTAATAGAGCCACAGGATTTGCTGACATATTGGATGTGGATGTGAGAGAGGAAAAAAAAAAAAGAGTCGAGAATAACTCCAATACTATTCTGGCCTATGCAACTAGAATAATGGACTTGCCATTTCCTGACTTTAAAAAATGTAGAGATTGGTCAAATTTGGTGAGAACATCAGGAGTTCTGTTTTAGATGTTGTCTTAGTTCAGGCTGCTATAACAGAATATCAGAGACTGGATGGCTTATAACAACAGAAATTTGTTTCTCACAGTTCTGCAGGCTGGGAGGTCCAAGATCAAGGTGACAGCAGATTTGGTGTCTGGTGAGAGCATGCTTCCTGGTTCACAGATGGCCATCTTCTTAGTGTATCCTCACATGGCAGAAGGGCGAGGGAGCTCCCTGGGGCCTCTTTTATAAGGGCACAAATCCCACTCATGAGGGCTCCACCATCATGACACAATCATCTCCCAAAGTCCTCACTTTCTAATACCATCAAATTGGGGATTAGGTTTCAACATATGGATTTGGAGGAGACACAAATATCCAGTCCATAACAGAGATATTAAGTTTAAGATGTGTATTAGCTATTCATGTGTCAAGATGTCAAGAAAGCTGTTGGATATATGAGTCTAGTAATTAGGGAAGAGGTTCTAGGCTTGGAGATAGAAATTTGGGAATCATTAACATACAATGGTTAAAAAAAAACAACAATGGTATTCCAAGCCATGGAACTGGATAAGTCAATAAGAAATAAATATAGATAGAGATTTGAAGACTGAGTCCAGGGCAGCCCAATACTTAAGGATAGGAGATGTGGAGGAATCAGCAGAGTAAATGGAGGCATGGCCAGTAAGGTAGAAGGAAAACCAGGAAAGCATGCGTCCTGAAATCCAGGTTAAAGTATTTCAAAGGGGGCTTCCCTGGTGGCACGGTGGTTAGGAGTCCACCTGCCGATGCAGAGGACCACGGGTTCGAGCCCTGGTCTGGGAGGATCCCACATGCTGCAGAGCAACTGAGCCCGTGTGCCACAACTACTGAGCCTGTGCCCTAGAGCCCGCAGGCCACAACTACTGAAGCCAGTGTACCACAACTACTGAAGCCTGCACCTAGAGCCTGTGCTCTGCAACAAGAGAAGCCACCACAATGGGGAGCCCTCACACCGCAACAAAGAGTAGCCCCAGCCGGCCACAACTAGAGAAAGCCTGCGCACAGCAATGGAAGACTCAATGCAGCCAATAAATAAATAAATAAATAAATAAATAAATAAAGTCTATAAAAAAAGTATTTCAAGGAAGAAAAAAAGATTAACTGTTATCAAATACTACACATAGGTCGCGTAAGATGAGGAATGATAATTGACCACTGAATTCAACAATGAGAAGGTTTTGGACCTTGACAATAGCTGTATTAATAGAGTGGTGAGGATGAAACCCTGATTAGAATAAGTTCAAAAGGGAACACAAAGAGAAGAAAGGAAGACAGTGAACACAGGCAACTTTTTGCAAGGAGTTTTACTATAAAAGAGCAAGAAAGTGGGACAGTGGATGGAAATGGATATGGGCCAAGGTTTGTTTTGTTTTTTTAAGGATGGAGAAATAACAAGCTGTTCTTATGCTCACAGGAATGATCCAGTTGAGAGGGGGAAAGTTGATGATGAAAGGAAGAAAGGGAAAATGGCTGGAGTGTTGTCTTTGAATAGCTGAGAAGGGGTGAAAGTGACTGCACAAATGGAGGGTATGGCTTTAGTTAGGAGATTGTATGGGCCATCCATAGTACCAGGAGAAGGCTGAGTGTATGGGCAGAGATACAGAGGTTGGGGGAGGGGAGGTCATCAGATAGTCTCTTCTGGTACTAAGAAAAAAGAGAGGCAAGACTGAGAAAGCAGCAGAGCCCAGTTAATAAGAGTTCTGAATTGCAGATCCATGGATCGTTTCAGCTAAGGCTGTGTGACAAGAAAACCCAATCACTGGAGCAGCTTTCTTAGATACTGAGTGACAGCTACCTGTTAGTCCAAGGAGGTTACCCCTAGTCTATATTCTTACCACTAACTCGAATTACTTAAGGTATCTTGAGTGCTTCTTTGTTTCTCAAATTCAAGGGAGCTTAACACACCTGCAGAAACTTTAGTCCCAGGTATGATACGCGGGCCTGCTTCTTTTCCACTCTGCAGGATCGTGAATTGCATTTATCAGAATCCAATTTGTAAAATAAATAAATAAGAATCCAATCTGTTATGGTTTTGACTACAGAACTAATGTTAACTACATGACTTTTTTGGCCCTTTCCAACCTTGTGAGACTTTGATACCAGGAATATCAGCTATTATGGCAAGTATATGATGAATTTGAGTCTTCTGTCCTGTCATGGCTGTTTTGACACTATTTTGAATGCCACTGTACTTTTTCTATTGCCATTTTCACATATCCATTATAATTTCTCCTCAACTTTTCATCCATGCAAAAATAAATTTTAAGTGATGAAACTGTTATGCCCTGATTTTGATAGTGGTTAACTTCCCACAAATTTTGGTGTTTGTGACAGTAGTTTTACACTAACATAGAGCTTTATCTTTTAGTACACCTACAGTGTCTGACATCATTTATGCAATTCTTCAGTGGTCTTCATATCAATTCACAGTGTATTAGCAGCAATTTAGCACAAATATTGACTACAAATAAAAGGAAAAATTAATTAGTTATGACCATGAATTAATGGGAAAATTCTTTATCAACAATGGCATCTGCTACATTCCCTCTTCGAGTTAAATTGTTGAAACTTTCATGATCTGCATTTTAGTGTCACCATAAAGTAGGCATAAAACTTTGGTATTTGGTATCCTTACACTTAGCGTGACAGTAAATACCAATTGGCCTTCATCAAGTACCACATTTCTATATTAGGGTAGTAAGAGGCTGTGGTAGCAAAATTTCAGGAGCTTAACACAACATAAGTTTATTTTTTGTTCATATAATAGTGCAAAGTTGGTGTATCTGTTCTACTGGCAGCTTTCCTCCATGTAATCATGCAAGGACCCAGGCTCCTTCTAATTTGTGACTCTATCATCCTCTAGGATCTTACTACTTGCATCCAGCCAAAGAAAAAGGGAAAGAGGAAAGAAATGGCACATTCATTTCATAAAGCCTTGACCCCAAAATGATATACATCATTTTCACTCCCATTCCATTGCAAGAATTAGTCAATGGCCACAACTAGAGGCAATGGAGTTTGGAAAATATAGTCTTGGGCTGGTCAGCCATTGTCCAGCAACACCTGAGGCGACATGAATTGTGTTGCCCAGAGTGGTAGTTAACCTCAAGAGATAGCTCCAAATGAACCATGCCTCACACTATTCATATCTCTAAGTAGCCCCCTCCCACACTGAACCTGGGTTGTCCTGTGTCTTGCTTTAATCAACAGAATACAGCAGAAGTGACCCGGTGCCTTTTTGGGAACAAAACCTTAAGAAGGCCTTTCAACTTCTGCTTTTGTTCCCATTGATGTACTGAGCCACCAGGTAAGAAGTCCAGCAATCCTGATGATGAGACCACATGAAAAGGCTACATGAAGAAGGAATGACGCAGCTGTCCCATCATCCCAGCCAAGCCCAGCCTGCAGCCATCCCCCTCAAGGTGCCAGACTATGTAAGTGAAGACATCTTGTATGTTTTAGCCCCAACCAACATCTGACTACAGATATGTGAGAGATCCCAAGAAAGTCTAGCAGAAGAATCACCAGACTGAGCCAATCAATCTACAGAATCATGAGAAATATTAAGATGGTTGTTGTATGAAGTTGCTAAGTTTGTGGGCAGCTATAGATAACTGAAACACACAGCTAGCCATCCTGGCTACAGTTTCCAAACAAATGACCATCCATTACTTTAAAGGTTTTTTCTGACAAAGATCAGAAACCTGTATTTTCTCAGGAGGGAAAGAAAAAACTTTTTTTAAAAAAGAATAAAACTGCAATACCAACAAGGCACCAAAATGTCCACAGCATCCAAGTGGCTGTATCACAATGTTCTTCTTTGGAGGGTCAGGCAACTTCCTTTGGGAGCAGAGGGACTTGCTGACATTGTTCTAATACTACTTCATAAGTGGCTATTTAGACTTCTTACTTGTAAGCTCAACTAAGGATAAAAGTGGCAGGGAAGAAAAAGGAAAGAGAAAATAGGAGAAGAAGGAAGAAAAAGGGAGAAGGAAAGGAGAGAGAGAGAGCTCATGAGTTGCCAAGCAAATCTCATGAGGAAGAAGTGCAAAAAAGAAAACCATAGACAAAAAGAACTACCTAACAAGTCAAGACCAAAGGAATTTAATGGCATAGAATGTAGTTCAAAACAGGAGAGTGAAAGAGGAATAGTATATTTTATTTATCTTAGAGTGGCCTGATTTATAATAATATGAACTGAGTATAATATATACATTTCTATATAATATATACATTTCACTGCAATGTGGAATAATTTCCAGTAATTGTGGTCAATTTTGAAGGAATTTTCCCTTGAAACTCTTCCAAATCTGTTTAGCATTTCTTTGTACTGCATGTTTGGCATAAATTTGAAACAGCAGCAACCTCAGTTCAAGTTCAAGGATTGACATATTCCATGTATTGAAATCCCACGTACCAGGATGAATCCTATGTGAAGAGGCCTAACAGAGTAACATTATCTTGATGAATTGCCAAGGTAGGGGTCAAGTGTCTGGACTTCAATTTTGTAGACTCCGAAATCTGATTTTATCTTTTATCAGCCCAGTTGAAATGGAATGGATTCATCTCTCAAGGGCAAAGTCATGTTAAGCAAATTCACAGATACTTATAAAACCAGAGGCCAGGGTGTTAATTTATAATGACTCATATGTTTATCGATAGAATATCTTCTGCTAAGCTTCTAACATTAACAACCCAAATAGCCCTTATAAGAACACGTTCTTTTGTTGATGTGTTACTATCAGGCTACATTCAAGTCCTGCCAACCCATGAATCACTGCATTACTTTAAGGTGACTTTGCATGCCATATGTCCTTTATGCAAAAGCACCAATGATTGAAATGTACTACTGATTTAATAAGAGCTCACGAGAAATAAAAGAAATGGTCTATTGAATGTACACACTGACTTGATTGTACGTAGCATGCAGGATTTAGGGGGACATTATTTGTACTTCACACTGGGCAGAGAATCATTGGTTACATTTCCTGAGTACACACTATGTGCCAAACATTTTACTAGGCTCTAAGGCTACAGTAGTGAGCAAGAACATGCATGATGTCTGCCATCATGGAGCTTATATCTCAGTGGGGCAGTTAGACATCACATCAATCACAATACAGAATGAGAAACTGTAGTAAATGCCATGAAGGGAGCCAATAGGATGCTATGAAAGACAAATTGAATGGATCAAGGAATGAACAAGAATTGACAAGCCAATATCCACTCAACTGATGCTACAGAGGAGAATACCTTCTCAAACTTATCAACTAGTAGCTTCAGTCCACATGCTTTCAGCCTTACAAATAGGAGGCATTCAAGAAATATCTATTCAGTTGAATCTCTTGAACATTACAGCATTGAACATTAGGATCTACCCTTGAATCAGCACCACATGGTATCGAAAGAAGTAGCAACAGACCTTCCTCACAAATCTAGGCTTAATGCTTCTTTCCAAATGTAGAGGGTGGTGAGTAGAGAAGGCAGAAAAAAACCCTTCTCCTCTTTTTTTTTTTTTTAATTTTATTTATTTATTTATTTATGCTGTATTGGGTCTTCGTTTCTGTGCGTGGGCTTTCTCTAGTTGCGGCGAGCAGGGGCCACTCTTCATCGCGGTGCGCGGGCCTCTCACTATTGCGGCCTTTCTTGTTGCGGAGCACAGGCTCCAGACGCACAGGCTCAGTAGTTGTGGCTCACGGGCCTAGTTGCTCTGCGGCATGTGGGATCCTCCCAGACCAGGGTTCGAACCCATGTCCTCTGCATTAGCAGGCAGATTCTCAACCACTGTGCCACCAGGGAAGCCCCCCTTCTCCTCTTTTTGCAAGGCACTGGAGTGAAGAGAGGGGCCTGTCCAGGAGTCCCTCAGTCTAGTCACGTCCATCAAATTTTATGCTCTGATCTGTGTTGCAGAAGGGAATACGATGCCTCAGCAGTGCCCCTTCTCAAAGAGCCAAACACATGCTTCCAAACACAGACTGTGTTTCTCAGGGTAAAAGCCATCACACTGGGATGCCAAGCAAATTTTTTAGGTGTCTCAAATTGTCAAACTCCGGTCAAGACCTTACTACTCCCTGACTCTACACCAACTATGCTGCCCGCATCACTCCAGGATCCCTCTAAATTTTATACTCAGTCAGGAAGCATTTCCTGCATCTCTATTGTATGCCAGGCCCTGTGCTGCAAGATGAACAAGACAAAGTCCCTGCCCTCGCAGAACTTGAAATCTAACAGGGATAGAAAATATGCGTCCTTATCAATATTAATTGCAGTTTAACTATAGGTTTTATCGAAAGGCTCTGATCTTTTTCACTTGCTTGTTCTCAAGGGTTGCCAGTGGTCTGGTATTGAACCATACTCTGGTATTTTAGCTTGCTCTCCAGTAAAATGAAAAATGTAAAACTTGACGTCTAAAGTCTATCTACCAGTATGATTTTAGATATGCTTTGTCTTAATTTCTGATTGACATTTCTTCAGCAGGGGCTTTTAGTTTCTTGGTTGAGTAATTAATAACCTATAAACAAACAATGGAAGGATCCCTATTTGAAAGGACCTGTCTTCCTTTCTGTAATGAGGAACCCTTTTATCGAGTGACTACTTTCATCCTCACAATGTATTTGTTTGCAAGCAGCAATTAGCGAGACTTTCACCCCCTCCCCACTCCTCTTTATCATTTTCCAGGGGAGCCTGCATAAAGAGCAGTTAATTGGGTTAGCCCATGCCTCCACAGAGCCCGGAGAGAGCTAGACCCTGTGAAAGCCAACCATCAGTGCCTGTGGCTGGTTGGGCACCTTCTTGGAAGACACTATGGCAACCCTCTGTTTGCCCTCCTCAGGCACAGAGCTCAAATCACTTCCTTTCCTGTTTGGAATGTTTTCCTATTATTTTAGACTTTTTCCTCCTAAACCAATTGTATTTCTTATAGTATTTATGTTCTGAGTTTCCAAATTTTTTCTGCCTTTTCCAGTTTTCCTTTTAATTTCTCCAAGAAACATCTCCAGTAAGTCGATGTGAAAAGATAATGACAAACACACCTTCCCTAGAAATGCACCCTCCCCCAGCAATAACAGAGACAGGTAGTGGGTTAGAAAGCACTTCGGAAACTAAGCCCTACACTAACGTATAGGGTGATGGTGGTGGTGGTGATGGTGATGATGATGATGATGATGATGATGATTATGATGATGATGTCGTTGTTGGCAATGTGGTCCTGATATCAATGCTATGGATCAAATAAATGACGGTGGCTGATTGCAAAACCTCAGCTTTCCTTTCTGTAATGTTCATCACCCCCTAATTAAGGCTTTGAGAACAAGTAAAACAATACGACCATTGAACCAATACTGCTTTGAAAAAAATCAATGGAAATACAGTGCTATATACCACTCAAGCTGTTTCTGATCACAACTGACCTTGATGAGTTCCATACTCTCCTAGGAAAAATGTTCTGTACAAGCCACAACAAGTGAATAGAATTATCAAGCAGAACTATTAAATCATATCTCTACATCAAACCAGGTTGAGATGACATTCATTTGTTTCACAATATGTTTTCCTATTTCAACTAAAAAGGCACTTTTTTAATAGCCCTCTCTTAGAGGTGTTATCAAAGTAAAGGCTCTTCTGCTTTTCCTAGAAGCCAAGCCCTGCACTTCTACTGCGAGTGTGAGGAAGGAGAGTGGCGAAGTACACGTCCCAGGTACGCTAATAGATCCCTCACCCTGCCCTTCTCCCAGGAGCGCCTCACAAAATCAAAGCCACTCCTCTTGATGAAAAACCATGAAGTACTCTGTTTTCTATATGACCATTTGAAGGAATGAAGAACTGGAGTAGGATTTGTTCTTCAAGGATGAGAACATTTCCTTTGTGGTTTCAGTGAATGCAATGCCAAGTGTGAATCAAGAAAGATCTATGAGAGTAGTAAGACTTTGATAAATGTGCTGAAATAATGTAAAGGAATCTCACAGAGAGATGTTTATGGTTCCTTTTCTGGACAGGAAAAACTGGACCATTCAACATTCAAATTCAAAATCATTTAGTGAACCCCAGGCTAGGTGCTATGCACTGCACTGGGACCAGGACTCTGCTCTAATTTGCAGAGCCCAAGGCAAAATGAAAATACAGGGCCTCTCGTTCAAAAATCATTATGAGTTTTAAGAC
Organism: Mesoplodon densirostris; assembly: GCF_025265405.1. NCBI lineage: Eukaryota > Metazoa > Chordata > Mammalia > Artiodactyla > Ziphiidae > Mesoplodon > Mesoplodon densirostris. The sequence continues at coordinate 7,961,117 of NC_082681.1, read as the reverse complement.
AGTGACAGCAGAGCATTAAACCAAGTGAGAGACTCCCCTCAGCGTGGGGCCCTGTGTGACTGCAAAGGTTGCACACCTTGGCTGGGAGGGAGTGATGACAACTGAGCTGGCTCTGCCTAGAGTGTCAGGGAAAGCCACACAGCAGAGGTAATAACTGGGTAGGGTCTTGAGGAGGTGGCTTTCTCTAGACAGAGGAGAGGAGGACCCTGGGAACAGAAAGGCATTCTATGAAGAGGGAATAGCATTTATTCACTTATTTAGCAGATAACGAGCTCCTAGATTGTTCTAGACACTGTGAGGACCCAAAGATGAAAAAGACACAGCTCTTGCCCTCCAGGAATTTACAGTCTAGTAGAGAAGACAAACAGTAAATAGGAGATGACATGGAGGCTACTATAGACTGAATGTTTGTCTCCCCCCAAAAGTCATAGGTTGAAACCTAACCCCAATGTGATGGTATTTGCTATGACTGGAGAACCCAGAAAGAATATCTAATCCAGTGAGGATAGGAGTGGGGTAGGAAATTAAGGAAAGCTTCCTGCAAGGGTTGGGAAGGGGAGTTATAAGACATGCTTTTAAATTTAGACTTTATCCTAAGGGCAATGGAAAGGCATTGAAATTTTCCAATAGCGGTGGTACATAATGATTTTAAAATCACTCTGGCTACTGTTTGGATTGAAGGCAAGGAAAAGCACAGTTTACTTGAGGACTAATACTATGAAAGGGGGGAAATGTACATTTCTATCCTCCTGTTAATGGTTAACAAGCAAAAGTGGCCTTACTTAAGTTACCTGCTAAGGAAAGAAGCAACACCTAAGGCTTAATTTGTTTTGTCATAAGCCAAACTTGGCCACAAATAATGGCAGTGTGTATGTGTGTGTGTGTGTGTGTGTGTGTCTGTACATACACATGTGATAAAGCTTATGGTATCATCAAGAGTCATCATTAGCTCTTTCAAAACACAGGCATTTTACCAGATTTATAAGTGATTACAATGCACACATTGAAATAAACATAGTGCCCAGATAGGTTGTAGACTAGATCAAGTCATTTTTCAGCCAGGGACCAGATTTCTTATTTTTGTTTTCACTGGTACAGTCTTTGACAGATAATAGATGTTCAATAAATGCTTGCTAGCACATTCATTTGCTTGGTATTTCAGAGTATTGCTCCATATGATTTGACATAAGATTACATGGCCATGCTTGCAAACTATTCCATCTTTGTTATCTGACACAGCCAAAAAATGTTTGCCATGACCTTTGAATGTTTTAAAAGAAGTTGTTGATGGGAATCTCCTTTTAAATCAGTGACAGATGTGCTTTGGGCCATATTACATATTAACAGCCTTTCTGAAGAGATATGTGGTTTGTGATGTGACCAGTCAGGACTGGGATGGGGTGGGAGTACAGTAATACATCCCTAAGAACTTGGAAATGGGGAAAATAAGCTTATCCTCTGAGAATTCAACTTTAAAATCAATATGTAATGAATCAGAGCAGGGATATGCAATCACGTTTAAGACACAGAAAGTCTCCCAAGCCTGCAGAACTAGACAATAACCAGATTGAGCCCACTGATATGACTAAAGAAAGAATGTGACCATCAGAAAAGGGCTTGGTTACCTACAGAAGACATAAGGAGCAGCTGAGGCAAACGCTGGCAGAATCATCCAAACTCTGCCATAAGCTAAGAGTTTCTAACCCCATCCTTGTAGTGAAGGTGAATGCCTGAAATTATAATATAATATATATTAATGTTATTTATTATAATATAAATATAATATATATTAAGATAATACATTCAATTAATATAACTCATTCACTAGGGTTTGGTTCCATTCCCATCATGTAACCTTCTTATTATGGCTTTGCTTTTCACGGAGATCATAAGGCACCACTGTCAAACTTGGTTGCACATTGGAATCACCTAGGGAAATTTAAAAATATGCAGATGCCTGAGTCCTACCTCAGAGACTCTAATTTAATTGATCTGCAAAATGGCCTGGGCATAAGGATTTTAAAAGCTCCTCAGGTGACTGTAATATGCAACTAGGGTGTGAATCACTGACTTACTGGAAGAGAATATGTGGTTCATATTCTCAGACTTAGGGGACTCTAGGTCCTATCAAAGTGGCAGGTATGTATTCCTATCCACAAACTCAGGAGTTTGGTAAAAATAATTGCCTTTATTTTTTCCATATCTATAATTAATTGCTATTTTGAGTTCCAGGTGGGGGAAATTTAATTTTGCCCTTCTCCCTTTCGCCTGAGTTGCTAAACTGGTGAGAAGACATTGGCGTGATCAGTTCAGAGTCTGTCCTTGGTCTCGTTTTGCCTCACAGTCACTGAGCTGTCTTCATTTTCATCTGGTCTTTGGCCATCTGTCCACAAATATCACTGCCACATCCTCCTGCCAAGTCCTGACCACAAGGCTTCTTCGGGTTTACCATTTCTCTGTGTCATGTCTGTGTAGCTCTCTGGGACTCAACGTAAAGAGGCAGGCAGGAGGCCACTTACTCCAAGACCCCACCAAAATCAAAGCTGTCTTTGATTTCCCATTGACTTCTTTTCCCTCAGTCTAAAGAATCCTTAGCTGGAGCAGAGAATTTATGCTCTCATCACAGGCAAATCTAGCGTTCACTGTTACTGCTCTGGTTCTTAGTTCCCACCCACCACCACTCCCAGAGCCAGGCTTTTGAAACTCAACATCCAAGAACTGACTTCTCCAATCTAATTTGTCACCTTTCCCCACAGGCAAAGAATGACACAGCTGTAGCAGACCAACCTGTAGCAGACCAGCTGTAGCAGGGGTTGTTGAAAATAAGCAGAGGTTAATTTTCCAAAAATATTATCTTGCTGTAACATTAACAGCTCTTATTTCATTTTTCTACTTTCTTTGTCCTTTTTTTTAAGTATATTTATCTTTGGCTGCATTGGGTCTTCGTTGCCGCGCGTGGGCTTTCTCTAGTTGCGGCGAGCGGGGGCTACTCTTCATTGTGGTGCACAGGCTTCTCATTGCGGTGGCTTCTCTTGTTGCGGAGCATGGGCTCTAGGCACGCGGGCTTCAGTAGTTATGGTGCACGGGCTCAGTAGTTGCAGCACATGGGCCCTAGAGCACGTGGGCTCAGTAGTTGTGGCTCGCTGGCTCTAGAGCGCAGGCTCAGTAGTTGTGGTGCACGGGCTTAGCTGCTCCACCGCATGTCGGTTCTTCCCGGACCAGGGCTCAAACCTGTGTCCTCTGCATTGGCAGGCAGATTCTTAACCACTGCACCACAAGGGACGTCCACAATTCTTATTTTAAAGTAGAAAATTGGGATTTAAATTACAATTTGTATTTTCATGTCAGTGTACCTACAGTGATTCTTAGCCTTCTCTGCATCATTCATGGGCCTCTTTAGGAATCTATTACAACTATAGACCTTCCTCCAAGAAAAATGCAATAGACATATTTTGCATATAATTTTCAGGTGTCCCAGGGTCATGTGAACCCCAAGACCCCAGATTAAGAAGTGCTGACCTAGGGGCTTCCCTGGTGGCGCAGTGGTTGTGAGTCCGCCTGCCGATGCAGGGGACACGGGTTTGTGCCCCGGTTCAGGAGGATCCCACATGCCGCGGAGCGGCTGGGCCCTTGAGCCACGGCCGCTGGGCCTGCGCATCCGGAGCTTGTGCTCCGCAACAGGAGAGGCCCCAACAGTGAGAGGTCCGCATACCGCAAAAAAAAAAAAAAAAAAAAGAAGTGCTGACCTAAAGGAAAAGAAAATGTTGGCCATGCCAGTGCATATTATCACCCCTGTGAAAACTATTTCTCAGTGTACATTAATAACTGCTCATTCTGCGTTTATACAGCAGTCTTATGAACTTGACCACTATGACTCCAACGCTGAGAACTAAATCTGCTCTCAGTGGGCTAACCAAGCATGCTCCTGTGCTTGCAAGATTGACAGATGGCACTGGACTGAAGCCAAACACTGTGAGACCTCCTGCGTTAGAGCAACAGTCTTGACTCCAGCACATATATTTTTCCTCTCATTTGAATTTTTTCATGAATAAGCCATCTTATCCACACAGCAAAGCAACCTACCAGCAAGAATGTATAGAGCACTGCTATGTGTCAAAGACCCTTCTGGAGAAAGCAATACTCATGGCCCTCGAGGAGCTTACAATCTAGTATGGTAGGAAAAAATAAACTACAGACCATCTAGGATAGAGCTCGGCAAACTACAGCTACAAGCAATATATGGACCAACACTGCCTGTTTTTGTAAGAAGTTTTTATTGACACAGCTGCACCCATTCATTTCTGTATTGTCTGTGACTGCCTTTGTGCTGCAATGGCAGAGCTGAATAGCGGCAACAGAGACGTAATAGCCTGCAAAGCCTCAAATATCCACTGTGTGGCCTCTTACAGAAAAAGGCTGTTGACCCTGGCTCCAGTGCCACGCTTCTCAACCTTTCATGTGCCTGTGAATGACCTGGCGATCTCGCTGAAATGCAGATTCTGATTCAGTGAGTCTGGGGTGGGACTAGAGATTGTGTCTTTCTGATACGCTCTCAGGTGATGCCAATGCTGCTGGTCCAGGGACCACCCCTTGGGTAGCGAGGGTCTAGAATTCTGAATTGCTGGGTTTATTCACTGAGTGCTCTTCTGTGTCTGAGGAAGGTCCTAAAAGATATTTTCCCCATCTTTACAGTAGAGCAATACATTTCTCTTGCACAGTTGTTGATTATATACAGTGTTTATTTAGAACCTCACACAGTGCCTGGTGCATAGTTCTCTCTTATCTCTACCTTTCCTAGTGGAAAAGGTACCAGAAAACTCTCACATTTGAAAGAACAAATCACTAATTCTATTATTTTTCATAGGTCTAGGCTTTCTTGGGGGTGATTAAGTTCTATTGTCTAGTTTTCTAGCCTTTCTCTAAAGGGTTAAGGATCTTGCAGATGTATTTTAAGCTTTTCACTGTAAGCCCAACTCAGGCCCAATTCATGGAAAGAGAAAATGTTATTCCTAGCTTCGGTTTTCCTTTTCAATCCCCCTTTCCATTCTTTGAGAACACATTAAAGAATCCTGTGGCCCATATATAGCCCATATCATACAAAGTACAGATATATATAGAATATCGTACTCTGAATAGGCATGCCAAAATATACACTGCATCCTGAGTTCAATGTCTTACACTGCTTCCTCTCAAATGTTTACAGCAACAGATGACAAAGAAAAAGCTGCCTTCATATGCTCTGAGAGGTTTTTCAGTTAAAATGATGCCTCAAGTTATTTCAGTGGCTTCTGCTACTTTTAAGTGTTTAAAAGAGTGAATGGGGACAAAAAGTACCTTGAAGTATTAGGTTATTTAAGTGACATGGCCTTTTAGTGGACCTTGAAGGAATATACCTTTAAGATACTAGACTACCTGGGGAAGGCATGTCTGAAGCTGTCCCTTGATAAATGTTAGTTCCAAAGACCTCAGAAAAATGTGTTGGGCACACAGCGTCCCAGCATATGGCAAGTACAGACCTCAAAATGTTACTGGTCTTATCCGCCCAGCTATAGAGAACTAAAGCCTTCCTGGATTCAATGGATTCTAAAGAATAATTATGAAAAATTCACCCAGACTTGGCAAGCCATTTCATGTCTATGCTGGTTATTTCCTGATTTTCTCTCGTCTCCAAGACAACCTTTCTATACTCTGCTCTGATTCTGGGGTTGGGACTCTGCACATGACATTTCCAGACTCCAGGCTCCCTGAAGGTTTTGCTGCAGGGTGGGAACTAGCAGGAGACTAGAAGGCAGGCAGAGGGGAGAACAGACCTCGTTAACATGTGCGGTCACCACTAGCATGGCTGCAGCAAAGGAAATCAGCCTTGGCTCTAGAACCCTGCTTCTTTGGAAGCTCCAGCATCTGTTATCAGTTCCCTGTATTAAATACCTGCTATTTGAACACTTAGAGTAGATGGGTTTTCCTGACTAGACCTAACTCAAAGTTATCAGGTCAAGACCAGTAAATCAATAAAGAAAGAAGTCCCCACAGCAGCATGATTCTCAGCCACCTCAGCCTCTCTCCAACTTCTTCAGGGCAGGAGAGAGGTCTGTGATCAGATGTTAAGCTAGTTATAGGATGCTGTATACAGGCTTATGTTCTAGCATTTAATGTCTCTACTAAGTCCTCTATTATACACACAGATACCAAATTTGCAAGTCTAGATGGGTTGCTGTATGGTCAGGCCACCCAAGATGGCTGTTCTTTTGCTCTCTGTACATCCCGTGCTCGACCAGTCCCTGCTTCACCTACACCCCACTCACATGACTGACCTTCCCTCTTCATCAGAGGACCTAATCAGTAAATGCCTATGTATCTGCCTCTGGCCCCGGCTAGTATTCTAATCTTTATATCAGAACTACCTCCACTATGATAATTTATCAAAGGGGCGGTAAGGGGTGCACCCCTCTACTGGTTTCCCTGGCAACCGATAAGCATCAACCTAAAGTCAATTCCTCCTGTAACTGGTAACCTCCCTCCCTACCCTACCTGGGAGCGAAGACTGCCGCCATGTCCTGCCTGCCTCTGCTGCACATGGGGGGTGTCATTCTAGGGCCTTGCTTCAGGCAAGTAAGATGCCCCCTATCCATGAAACCATTGATGTCTCTGTCGCTGACTCCTGGCTCTCTCTTTCTCTTTGGTCTCTAGGCTTGGCAAGTACAGGGCTTGTAGGCCTGTGGGGTGCAGCCCAACAGTTGCTCAGCTACTAAGATAAAGGGAAAGACATTGAAAGTCATTCACTGTGAGAAATTCAGTGTATTTCAGCCAGCTTACTTCAGCTAGCTGGGGTACAGAAATTCAAGATAACTATTTACCACACCCACAAAATCTCCAAAGCACAGTTTTTTTTATAACCTACAAAATAAATTTGGTAGGCACAATTTCAGACTGAGCAAGAAGAAACCAATATGACATTCTGAGTACATGACTATGATACCACCAGGAATGATACCACAGTATTTACCTCTTATTTCTCCTTGATAGGAGCTTGATGTATCTTCTTGTATCTGTAGCTGCTGATTGATTTTGTAAGCAGATAGGGTAGGGGGAGTCCTCAGAGAAAGAGAACCAGGCATGGCTTTCCTGACATAAGAGAAGCCATTTTGGGCCTAAACTATTTTGTGATCTTAGCCTGGCCACAATGCTTGTCCTTGAACAGGTCTCAGAAATAATGAACTTAAGAGAACAAAAGGACTAACTTAGCAGGCAAGAGAAGTAACAACAGCAAAGATAATTAATCACTTGTAAAGATGCCCAGTTCTATTTCAGCAGTAAAGACCAGCCTAAAGCAATGTCTCGAGCTGTTTTGCAGAATTTAAATACCCCCTCGGGTGCTCAACCACCAGATCAAGTGGAATCTAAGGGATGATGCTGGTGACCTTTTCTGACCCTGGTAACTGCAGTCAACTAAAGCTTGGACTCTGCCTACTGCCCAAGCCCCTTCAGGAATATGCATGTACCCATAACTTAAGACTTCCCCAATTTTGCTGTTTGAGGAGGCACTGCTTTGGGAAAGACCCCCGGTGTTTTCCTTAGTTGCTGCAAGTAATAAATCCTTCCTTCTCCCAATCTTTGGCTTGGTTGTACCTTTTGGCTTGCTGCCCACCAAGAGGCGAACCCAGTTTTTGGTAACAGTTTCTTTGGAGTGAGGATGGAGAGACTTCTGGGAACCACTTTTGGTAAGCACAGAACCTTAGACGCTAATTATAGGAAGCATGCTGGCCAACTTCTGAAGGAACACATCTATCTCATGGTAGGAAGACTCAGGACACTTCCTGTGCTCAATAGTAAAGAGTGAGCAAGAAAGGTGAAGGCCAGCCACAGATATTATTTCTTGCCCCAAGGAGAACTAGTAGGGGAAATCGCCCCCGTATATGATGAATCAGGGTCAATGAGGGAAGACTCTGGGTGCAGTTTGCCAAGCAGAACTTGAGCGTATGTGGGGAAAAGGAGCGAAACTAGTGAGTCAGAGCAAGGAGATGAGGGCGAGAAGACTGCCTTTTAAATTACAGGACGGGTCGAGAGGTAAGTTAAGAATCATTTAAATTAAACTTCTGGCCCTAAGTGGCAAAGGGAAGCAAGAAAATTATCTAGCACCCAGGCTCAGCTGCACAGCACTTGGGAAGCCTGGGGAAAATACCACCCACACACCAGAACACTTTTGTCTGTGGGAATTTTCATCCTAAGGATCTGGATGAAAAACAGAGCTAGAAAGACCTTGGGAAAATGTTTTCCATTCCGTTCGCTAAAGACAAACTAAGAAGGGGGATGAATGTAAAAAGATTTTCCATCTCTGCTTTAGTGAGAAGGGTACCAGGAAGTCACCTGGGTCATATCTCAAAGGGCAATCATGTTTAAGCAAACAAAGGAGGGATGGGCAAAGATAGAGAATGTGCCCTGCCCTTCGTCCCCCACCCAAACAGGTTGAAAATGTGAGTCCCTGGAGTTCTTTTAAGAAGATATAATAGGATTCTGATGAAAGAATGCAGGGTTACAGCCCACCTAGGTGTCCACCATTTTCATGACTCTCAACTTCATGACTACTGTGGGATATGAGGCTAGCTCACCACCCCAGTCACTACCTAAGTCACATCTCACCTCCCCTTTTCTGTACTCAGGTGGTGATGTTCACTGGTTTCCTTAGTTGCTATGTGTGCTGGGGGCCGGGGCTTACATTCAACGCTCCTGGGATGGACTGGAGAACGCTGGTGCACCCAAAGCCGGGGGGACAAAGGAATGGCCATTCTCATTACATCATTCACACATGCTCGAGCATGCTCGAGCAGAAAGCACACAGACTCAGAGCTGTGCTGTTCATTAGGGTAGCCACTAGCCTGGTGGAGCTATTTACATTTAAATACATTGAATTAAAATTAAAACACAGTTCCTCAGTTGCACCAGCAACATTTCTACTGTTCAAGAGTCACATGTGCCTAATGGCTACCATAAGGGACAGTGCAGAGACAACATTTCCATCACTGCAGAAAGTTCTTTTTGAGTTTCAAATCCCAGCCCTGCCACTACCTAACTGTTTGTCTTTGGGCAAATTATTTTAGCTCTCTGAGCCTCAGTTTCCTTATCTGTGAAGTGGGATGCCTGGATAATGTACCTCACAGGTAAGGATCCAGTGAGGTCACGAGGGTGAAGTATTTGGCAGAATATCTGGCACAATAATTATGAGTAGTCTTCTCTGTCCAAGTAAACTAAAAAATCCTGGAAAGGAGATACCGTGCTGTCTGCTTCACTGCTATGCTCTCTGGAGTCTTGCAGAGGGCACACACTTGGCAAATGTTTACAGAATGCCCTGCTAGACAAGACAGTTGGGTAAGAAATGGAACCGCCCTGTTTTAACTGTACCCAAGCAGACCAGATTGCCTTCCATACTTCCTTTTTCCCAGAGAAAGGATTGCGGAGGCTTCTAGTGAGCTGCCTTTCACTTTGAGAAATGCCAGATTATTCCAGTTTCATAAGAATGAGCATTTCAACCATGAGCAAAGCAGAAAAACAGCCAGGTTTAAGATAAGCTTGGGAATTCTTAAGTAACAGATAAGTTACCTCAGATAAAAACTGGCCAAGGAAGAGGTAATCTTGTGGGAATGATGAGCTTAGAATCTTTTGTATTCAGGCACTGACATTTTCCCAAATGCTTTTAATTATCATTATTCCCAGTACATTTGCAAGAGAAAGCCTAAAGCAGACTTCCTGAGCTGACAGCAATTATTACTGGCAATCCTGGCGGCATCAGCCGCGGCCAGAGTCCATCAGCTATGGCTGCTCACATTTTGTGATACTGGCTCCCATCTGTGTGACTTCCCCCACCCTATCCTCACTCTAAGTCCCTAACGTTTGTCCCACCCCTCACCCTAGCCCAACATTCAGATTGTGGTACCCTCTGTCCCTCAGGCCACATCTCTCTTCAACCACAGCCCCGTTTCTCTGCTCCCCTTAACAGCAGAGCCTTTTCTCCTCCACCCACTCCAATCAGCCTTCTGCCCCCACCTCTCCACTGAGACCATTTCTGGGGCAATGATTTCTTCCATATTGCAAAGTCCAATGCCAGTTTTGAAACCAAGTGAGGCCCTGTGTGGCTCTCAGGCATGGAGGCCCTTTTGTCCCCCGTTTCTTGTAGGCAAGATTCCAGCCTCCATGACCTTCCCTGAGTTCCAAAGGGCAGACTTGAACAGCCGCTTATCAAGGGAGGAGCAGCCAGGAAACCAAGAGGCAAGATTAAAGGTACCAGAGAAGCTCATCAAGATTAGGAGACTAGCCGTCAGAGGAGAGATGAAGGGAGTGCAGGCCCTGGGCACATCCTTATCAGCGACCCCACCCTTGAGCCATTGCTATAAAACTCTTCATCAAATCCCGCCCCCGCCCCGACCCAGGTTGGGACACATAGTTTTTCGAGGCAGGAGCCCTCTGAGGCCCCCTTTGCCTGGCAAAGCAATAAAGCTATTCTTTTCTACTTCACCCAAAACTCTGCCCCCAAGATTCAATTCAGCACTGGTATACAGAGAGGCTAAGATTTCGGCATCACCCCCTCATCAACTGTCAACACAGTTAGCCACATGCTTCTTTTTGACCCTGTTTTTGTGACTTCTTCAAGTGGAGCTCCTGGTTTCCCTCCAACCTCCCTGGCCTCTCCTCCACCATCTCCCTTGCTCATCTACATTTGTCACATGCCAGTCAGCGAGAACTTGGCTCAAAGTTAATTTAGATTATGTTACCCCCCTGCTCGAGGTCCTCAAAAATCTTTCTACTACCCTTAGAATACAGTCCTATCTCCTTACCTAGGCCAGCAGAGCCCTCTGTGATGGAGCCCTACCTCCCTCCCCAGCTCTCTGATACCACTGTCTTCCTCGTCTGATCACCTTCAGCCATGTTGGCCTTCGCCTTGTTCCACAAGTGCCAAGCTCATTCCCACGTCACAACTTTTGCCCTAACTTTCCCCTCTGTCTGGAATGCTCTTCCCCCTGATATTTACATGGCCGGATCCATCTTGTCATCCATTTTGTCAGCAAAAATGTTCCTTCCTCCAAAAGGCAAAAATCTGACCTGACCTTGAAACAGGAGGGAAGGGGGCAGGGCACAACCTTTAAAAGAAGGACATAGCCCAAGGACATGACATAAACTGGTTAGAATCAACTAGGTCCAAGATGGCGGAAGATGTGACTTCCATTGGACCTTGAGCCTCATTATAGGCTCGTTGTAATACATTAGCATGCTAAATGACACACCCACCAGCACCTGTGATAGTTCTGAGGCCAACCATAAAAGGTCAAAAAGTAGGCGGTGGCCCAATTCCTGGAAATCTCCACCCCTTCCCCAAAATAGTTGGAATAATCCTCCTGCTCATTAGCCTATGAAATTACCCAGCCCATAAAAACTAACCATCCCATATATCAGGGCCTCTCGCCTTCCGAGATGGCCCACACTCTGTGGAGTGTGTTTCTCTGTAAATAAATCCACTTCTTCCCTATCACTTTGTCTCTCACTGAATTATTTCTGCCATGAGACATCAAGAACGTGAGCTTCATTAAGTCCTGAGACCAGGTGTGTGATTTCAGTTAAAAGACCGTGGGTTCGGGGCTTCCCTGGTGGTGTAGTGGTTGGGAGTCCGCCTGCCGATGCAGGGGACACGGGCTCGTGCCCCAGTCCGGGAAGATCCCACATGCTGCAGAGCGGCTGGGCCCATGAGCCATGGCCGCTCAGCCTGTGCGTCCGGAGCCTGTGCTCCGCAATGGGAGAGGCCACAACAGTGAGAGGCCCGCGTACGGCAAAAAAAAAAAAAAAGACCGTGGGCTCAAGTTCCAATCTGGGTTGCACAGTTTCAATTTCAATCTGACATTAGGCTATTTATAGTATCTATCCCACTCATTGTGAATGTTCATACATTTTGCTGCAGAAATATTAATGTATTTGATTATATCCTGATGAAAGTCTTACAGAAGATACATGACTTTTCTATCATTCTGAAAAATTTTGAATTCTCACTCATATCTGGACTCAAGAGTTTTGGCTAAGGGGTTACAGATCTGTATAACTCCCTATTTTACACATGAAGAAATCTGTTCCAGAAAAGAGAGATGAATTGCCTGAGGTATCACAGCTAGGTTGAGAAGTCAGATCCCCTATTTCCCATACCAATGATATTTCCACTATACTATGCTACCACACTCCAGATACTGCACATACCTGGGGTTTCTTGCCAGAGAAATTTGTGTTGCATCATTTGACAAACAAAAAAGCAGGCCCAAAGTGGCCAACTCTCTTAATCCCCACAGTTCCCTTAATATACTCAAATGGTGGAGAGTAAAGTTATAGTTACCAGTGGTGCTTCAGGGATGGAGAAGGGAGGAGGGGTAAGGTCAGAGTTTGGATCAAATACTATTCTTTGGGGGCTTCCCTGGTGGCTCAGTGGTTGAGAATCTGCCTGCTAATGCAGGGGACACAGATTCGAGCCCTGGTCTGGGAGGATTCCACATGCCACGGAGCAACTAGGCCCATAAGCCACAACTACAGAGCCTGCGCGTCTGGAGCCTGTGCTCCGCAACAAGAGAGGCCGCGATAGTGAGAGGCCCGTGAACCGCGATGAAGAGTGGCCCCCACTTGCCACAACTAGAGAAAGCCCTCGCACCGAAACGAAGGCCCAACACAGCAAAAATAAATTAATTAATTAAAAACAAAAGTACCAATGCCACCGTGGCTGTGAGGATTAAATTAGTCAATGCTTAAAAAAAATACTATTCTTCTCTCTCTTTATCCTATCAACATCTATATTGGTGCAGGTGAATCAGAATATTTAAAAAATCATAAATTGTGTAAATGCAACAAGGAGGGACAGTGTCATCACGAATCAGTCTGGAACAGTATTTGAGAATTAGGTGGATTTTAGCACTGGGATGAGGTAGAGTCATCCCTTCCCTAGCTGGCTGTCTATCTACATCAGTTGCTCACTGAGCAGAAGACCCTAGGCTTTCCTCTCCTTATCCCACTGCTTTCCTCCTCTAAATTTAAGTTCAGACCTCATCCTTATGAAGCTTCTATACATGGACCTACTATGCCTGGTTCAGCAATCAAGAAAGAGAACCATGAGCCAACAATGGTCAGGGATGGAGCAGGTTGGAGCCATGGACAGCAGAAACAGTCTTCCCACCAATGGCCACACTTCAAAGGCTTCTGAGCAGAGAATGGATTCAAAGATACAAAGATAGAGCACAAGATTTTGTCCTGGGATAGGATGAGCAACAGAATAAATTAAGGCATTCTACTGATGGTAATAACAATAAGGACAGCTTTTTTTTTTTTTTTTTGCCACACTGCACCGCACACAGGATCTTAGTTCCCTGACCAGGGATCAAACCCTCACTCCCTGCAGTGGAAGCCCCGAGGCTTAACGACTGGACTGCCAGGGAAGTCCGAGGACAGCTACTGTCTATTGAGCATCTATTTGGTGCCTGTGGGGTTCCATGGTGAATGCTTTACATATAGTACGTAATTTCTTCCTTACAGCCACTACAGGTATCAGAGCTTATCAGGAAAACAGAGCTACTCTGCGTTTTAAATGAAAAGGTTGAATAGAGGGAATTAGAAGCTTTGCAACCTTTGGGTTAGGAGAATGAGAAGTGAGGAAGGCCACTTTCCAGAAATCCAAAAGTACAGAGATCTTAAGGAGGTTGCCTTGATGATCTCAGCTGCTACAGCACTTTAGTGGGGGAGTCTCAGGAGGACCCCAAAAGCCAAGGGAAGCAGTTCATGATCCAGCTTCTCCTTCTCTTTTGCTTTTAAAACTCACACAAGTCCCTCCCACTGAATGTTCATAATCCAGACTCATGCTGGAAAGGGATTCTATGAAATACTGCTCCAAGTTTAAACCCTGCAAACCAGGGAAACTTTAGAAAGGGATGGGAATGATGCTAGTTGATAACAAATAATCCAGCCCGCCTAACAGATAGGCTTCTTGACCCCTAATTACAGATGGGGAAACTGAGTAAATTTCAAAGGTCACACACCTAGGAAGTAATAAAGCTAAGACCAGGCTATTCCTACTTTGTCAAGCTGCCTTTTCCAAAGAGAAGACTAGTCAATGAATCATGTTTGCTAAGAAAGAACTGAATGTGAGAGGCTACGGGGACCCCAAACAGAAACAAATTTTAGTTCATGCTCTCAAGGATGTTAGAATACGTGGGGGAAGAAGATTGCAAAGGCAGAGTAGGATACAAGTTTAAAGGAGTGACAGATTATCTGTGAATGCGTGGGTTTTCCTAAAGTGAGCCAAACATAGGGTTCCAGATGCCGAGGACAGTCCTGGTACATACCTCTTGTCCCAGAATCCCATTTAGTTTGGCATTTGTTCTGGTGATTTTTTTAATGAATCAATATTAATGGTTTCATTGAAATAAGCTGGGGTGTGTTTGGTACCCTGTACTTTGTGGATCCAACTTCTGCCATGGTTTCCTGTAGAAGAGTGTGAGAGACATGTGTAGGGCACAGAGTGCTTACTTTAACACACGGTTAAATCGAAAAGATAACGAAATAAAAAGATGATCCATGACAAACACTTTCCTTTCAAGGACATACTGAAGCACAATCACTGCTGAAATGAAGTGCTCTCTACTATGAGGAAGTAGCAATAGCTACCTCCTTCTGGCTTCGGGTAGAATAGCCTGATCTTAGATTTATTACTTCCTAGGTGTGTGACCTTTGAAATTTACTCAGTTTCCCCATCTGTAATTAGGGGTCAAGAAGCCTATCTGTTAGGTGGGCTGGATTATTTGTTATCACCTAGCATCACTCCCATCCCTTTCTAAAGTTTCCCTGGTTCATAGGGAAAAAACCCACACATTCACAGATAACCTGTCACTCCTTTAAACTTGCATCCTACTTTGCCTTTTCAATCTTCTTCCCCCACATATTCTGACACTTGATGTACCAGCCAACTGTGCTGTGGCCCAGGCCTTGACCTGCAAGTTGCTCAAAGCAGGATATGTTAGGTGCACATAAACAGGGAACAGAGACAGCAGCCTTGTCACAGAGTGTATGGAGAGTAGTCTGATTGTTCTTGCTACAGTGGCTCTGTTATTTACTGTACAGCATAAATGTACAACTATTTATTTTATTGTTAGGCATTGCTTTTTTATTTTACAAGGACCCTTTGGGGCAATAATAAACCCAAAATATTTAAGTGCATATTTAATGAAAAATTAAGTACCAAATTTCCATTTCTGAAGAAAACTGACAATGAATGGGAAACCCACACAAAATGCCTGCCAGCATTTACTCTCCACCATGGGAGCCAAAGTGATGTCACTGTGCCCACATGACAACCAGAAGACACAAATATGCTGAAGAAGCATCAGTATCTCCTTCAAAAGTTAGTGGTTATTTTAAGAAGAATCTGTGCAAAGAAAACATGCAGCTGTAGAGGGCACACTTACATATCACTCTGTGAAATGTGATTTTCATTTACATCAAATGACTTCTCTTAATTAATTTAACCCATTTTCCATTCCAAATTTCCTAATAATTAGAGGAAAAGTAAAACTACAACTGTTAATATATTAGTTCCATTATCAGGAGAATTTCCCAAAGAGTTATAAGATGTTAGTTGCATCTGGGCCATCAGATGCTTCAAATAGAATATATAATAATTATCTGATTTCTTTCTTCGAATTCATGGAATCAGAATAAAGCTATGGAAGTTAATTCTGGTGAAACATCTGACTTTATTGTGAATTTGATTGGAAATTCAATTAAAAGTTTCAACAATGAAGAAAAAATACTTGTTTTTCAGTGGCAATACAAATACAAAACATAGGTGAGGCATAGTGTAACTGTAAAAACATTGTTTTTACTAATTTAAGAAGAAACCTATGGGGCAGCAATGTACTTTGTGTTGCACACATAATTCCTATCTATACTCAAAGAAGTCAGATGTCTCCCAGTTGAAATAGAAGATGTAGTTGTCAGAATGTACACATATTTTTACATATACACAGGTATATAAGGTAACTACAACATTTTCATCAAGAAGCTAATTTGAACCTATATGGGAAAAGAATCTGAAAAAGAATGAATATATGTATATGTATGACTGAATCACTTTGCTGTACACCTGAAACCAATACAACATTGTAATTCAGCTATACTCCAATACATTTTTTTTAAAAAGGAAGCTAATTTGAATCCCCAAACTTACCCTAGTATATTGGTATGTGCCTTCTCACTTTGATGACCATCATCTATTAGATTTTAGACATTTTAGAGCCTTTGAAGAACTACATTTTAAATCAACCTATGTATTCTATAAAATTGAACTTGTAAATTAGTTACCTAAATTTTGGTTGCATTTTATTCCAAATCATTTAATAATCTTAATTGGGTCTTTAATAAGTAGGCTGATAAAAAACTTTACCTATTGAAGCTCTCAGCAATTTCTATTAATTGAAAATGAAGTTTGCAAAAGACACTAAAATATATTTCTACAAAAGCAAGTAACGGACTAAAATCAAACAATGACAGAGCACATGGTGTGCAAATTTTGATTTTTAAATTCTATAATTGTGCTTTGGATTATTCCTACTTGCAAAAAGAGGCTTTCAAGGAATTCCTTTTATAATTGGATAAATATACATTCTGTACCATAATGGAATGAAATCGAGAAGGCCTATGATTTTGCACCATTTAAATTTAGCAAAGAATTTTTTAAAATCACAAATCCAGACAATCTACTTGACATGTTTTGTCTTATAAAATATTTGTTGAAGACAGCATCTCTGATTGGAGACAAAAAGTCAGTATCTGTGAAAATTTTGGATTAAAATATTTACAAAATTAAATATGAAAAAATAAGTATTGAGATTATCTTCCATTTAGCAGAATTTACTCTGAATTTACCGGATACCTCGGGACTTATGGACACTGACTTTTCTCAATGAAAAATATTATAACCCACGGGCTTCCCTAGTGGCACAGTGGTTAAGAATCCGCCTGCTGATGCAGGGGACATGGGTTAGAGCTCTGGTCCAGGAAGAGCCCACATGCCGCAGAGCAACTAAGCCCGTGCACCACAACTACTGAGCCTGCACTCTAGAGCCCAAGAGCCACAGCTACTGAGCCTGCGAGCCACAACTACTGAGCCCGCGAGCCTCAACTACCAAAGACCTTGCGCCTAGAGCCCATGCTCTGCAACAAGAGAAGCCACCGCAATGAGAAGCCCGCACACTGCAACGAAGAGTAGCCCGCGCTCACCGCAACTAGAGAAAGGCCACGCACAGCAACAAAGACCCAACGCAGCCAAAAATAAATAAATTAATTTTTTAAAAAGGCAGTCTATAGTTAGAAAGGACATTAGAGAATGATAAGGTTCCATAAGAAATAGGAGAAAAGAGATGAGAAGATACCAAATGGAATATCAGTGAATCAAAGGAAGGAAAGAAGTGGCTAACAGTATCAAAGACTGCCAATAGGATGAAGTGGATCAGATCTGAGGAAAAACCCACTGACTTGGGAAGCCGAATCCTTAGGAGAGCCGTTCTGACAACAGAGGAAGTCAGATTACAAGGGTTTAAATACAAGTGAGTTATGAAGAATTGGAACTGCAAGTATAGTCCTCTTTCCAGAAGTTTCAAGTTGAAAGGAAGTAAAGAGGGTAAATGGACCAAAAGTTCCCATTTTTTTCATCATCCTGAGCCTTTTTCATTTTTGTCTTCCCTCACCAGTACCACTATCTTGGAGGCAATGTTTCGAAAGTTACAGTTTATCAAATGTTATTTAATGATAATTAGATTCATAATTTTTCTTAATCTAGGCTAGTTGACCATTAGAACATCTCATAAGCACAGATCAGAGCTCCCTTGAAGGGAAAGAGCTAGCAGACAGTGCAGTGAGCCTTGCCAAAAGAGAAGGGCCATCTTTATCTCCAAGACACACAAGGGAAGGAAGAGAGGGACAAAGACATGCTGAGGTAGAGAGGGTGCTTGTAGAGACACATGAGAAGAAAGAACTTGAGGGAACACTTGCCAGAGGACCTCTAGCTAAGGCGTGTGATGAGGATGGAGAAGGGAGGAGTACATTTGAGACTTGAAATACATGGAAAAGAATTGTAACAGCTGCTGTGCTGACCACAAGAGTAGAAGTCAGCTTAGCAAGGTAGCCCATTCCAGTTCAACAAGTATTCACTGAGTATACCGCAGGCACTCTGACAGACACTGGGTTATAAAGACACACAATCCAGATTTCGCCTCCTTTCTAACAAGAAATAGCACCCTCTTAACTTGGTTTTCATGACAACACACTCTGTTGTTTTTTCCCCTGCCTCTTTACCCTCCTCAGTCCCCTTTCAGGGCCCCTTTTCTTCTGTAGCTCCCTTAAGATTGAAGGCTTAGGGACTTCCCTGGCCGTCCAGTGGTGAAGACTCCACACTTCAGCAGGGGGTGCGGGTTCGATCCCTGGTCTGGACCTAAAATCCCGTAAGCTGAATGCCAGGTTTCCATCCTAGGCCACCTTCTCTTCTCACTTCACACGTTGTCTTTGGGTGATCACATGCACTCCTAACTGCTTCAAGCAAAAGCTGTCTATTGTTGACTGTCAAACCTCTACCTTCAGCCTACTCTCAAGAGCCAGACTCATATAATGAAGGGAAACAAATGGATACTTAAAATCAAAACTAATTGCAGTCATTTTCCTCTTAGGGGGTATCATTCATGCCATTCATATCAGTGGTGAAATATTAAGTCATATCCCTCCTTCTCCACACAATGATGTGGCGGGTTGGGGAGAACCCAGAAGATATACACCACTGTTAGCAGAGCACATTATGAATCTCTGAATATGCAAAGAACGTCTTGAAGAAAGGAACTATAAAGAAATGTTGCATAATATAATGGGAGGCTTGGTTTTGTTTTGTTTTGGTTAGTTTGTTTCTGTTGCTAGGATGCGCTGAGAAAGGGAAAGTAGAGCAAAGAAATTCAGGAGGAGGTTGCAGGCCAGGTTGGCAGGCTGGCCAAGGGCTTCTTAAGAACAAGGATGGTGGTTATTCATTTTTAAATTGTACTGCACTGCTGCCCCCCAAACCCCTGTCATCTCCACAAATCGTGAGTCCAACCTGCTGCATACACAATGGCCTTGTGTGACTGGGTTTTTGGTTTGGGTTTTGTGAAAATTAAGGGAAGTAGCTTAGTTCAACAGCTGGGAAAGTGTGGCACAGAACCAGCACAGGGAGATGATCCATCGACTGAACTAATTCAGCAGAGACCAGAGTTGAGGTCTAGAGGCAAAGAGGAAAAACATTAATCACCCCCTCAAGAATCTGTAGAGACTTTGGGAAGGATGTAGAGCTCCCACTGCATGTGGGATGGAGATGGGGGTGTTGAATCATTTCCATTTAAATTTCAGAGGCCAGTATATCTCAGCAGACTCTGGTTAGACACAAATCTAACTGACTATAGGACATCCTTACTTAGAGACTGCCCATGGGACATCAGCTTCAGCATGGCCACAGCTGACCTGTCATCCCATGCACCCCGCCATACACGCACACAACCTGCTCCACCTGCAGCTTTTTGTATTTTAGTGAATGGCAGGTACCACCATTTACCCAGGAGCCCACGACACTCTTCTTTACCCCTCACCTCCCACATCCCATCAATCACTAAGGCTTATTGTTTTGGCTCCTAAATATCTATCAAACTGTGCCCCCCTCCCCCACTCCCTTGGTTCAGGTTCCCAGTGTCTCCAGCCAAGGCCTCACTGATCTCATGGCTTCCCTTCTCACCTTCCCACAGCCCTTTCTCCACGCCGCAGCCAAAGTGATCATTCCATATGATCACTTTGATATGAAACATATGGAACGTAACATATGAATAATGTCATTCCATAACATTACCAGATCAGATTATCCCCTGCATAATACCTTTCAACGGTCACCCCTTGTCCTTGGGACAAAATAAAGTCCAACTTCCTTAGGTCCTTTGTGATATGGTTCCTACTGGTCTCCCTACCTTCACCATGGCTCCCTCTTTCATTTGGACTCCCCACTGCAGTCGCACAGAACTACTTTCAGTTCCAGGACTGCCTCATGCTCTCCCTTTCACCTCTTGGATCGTGCACATTTTGATTGCAGGTGCACTCTTCCCACTCGGTCCATTCCTTCACCTGGCTAATTCCAAATCAACTTGCAGGTTTCAGCCTAGACGCCACTTCTTCCAGGAAGGCTTCCCTGACCAACCCCTTCAACTAGTCTAGGTTACGTGCCTCTCCCATATGTTTTCTTAGCAACTGGTGCTTCCCCTATCATATCCCTTACTGCCCCCTGTTTATTTGCCTGTCTCTCCCCACCAGCCTGTAAGTTCCATGAGGGCTGGGATCACATCTGCCCATCTGGTTCACAACTATATCCCTACCATCTAGCACAAAGCTTGGCTTATAAAAGCCAGTAAAGAAATAATGAATGAATGAATGACATGCATGAAACATTTTGCAGTTTATGAAGTACATTATCTCATTTTAAGTTCACCACCTTGTGAGAAAGATATTATCACCTTGAAGCAAAGCTCCATGTTATTTTTATATTTAAGTTTGACATAGACTATATCTGTGAAGTTTATTTAATTTAGATAATGATTATCTGATATACTAACAAATTTTTAGACAATTCTAGAGGAAATGTGACTTACATAAACCTTTCAAAAGTAGTGTAATAATAACTAACTGCTAACCAAGTGTCCAAAAGGAGAGGACACCCTGTTAGATGCCCTTTAATGAATATAGGACACTCTGCTGTGCACAGCAGAATATTTTTGCATTCATAAATGTTGTGCTAAAGTCCCACAAAATACTTAATACTCTTAAGTGGATTAAACATGCCTCCTGTGATCTGATTTATACGGTGAATGTGCCAAGTAAAACCTTTCTCCACAGAGAGATCAGATTGTAAACTTCAGTTGAACTCTGATAAAATTATAAATTCCAAACTAGTGGAGCTCAAATTAATGAGCTTTTGCTTTAAGCTCTTCTCATGAAAGGGCCAGCCAATCTGTGCTCAACATTTTCAGTGTATCAAAAATGTTCTAAAATCATACTATTTAATATAATAGTCACTAGACACAAGTGGCAGAGCACTTGAAATGTAGCTAGTGTGAATGGAAAATTGAAATTTTAATTTTACATCATTTTAAGCAGTTTAAATTTAAAAGCCAACACAGTATAATTTTTATATTGATAATATATTAAAATGAAAATATTTTGGATATACTGGGTTAAATAAAAGATTAAAATTATTTCGCCTATTTTTTTTTTACTTTTTTAATGTAGCTACTAGAACATTTTTAATTCCATATATAATTCACATTATATTTCTATTGGACTTCACTGTTTTAAAGCACGCTCTATAGTTCAACTCAGATAGGAAAAAGAAAAGTACAATTTATGTAAAATGGTACTTGTGATTTTAAAATGTTGTGCTATTTATCCCTAATAGTGAGTTAAACTCTTTGGACTAGATGGTTTCCAAATACATAGAAAATGTCAAATGCCTTCCCAATCCATGATGACACTAGGTTATAAAGCATGTTCTAGGACAGGATAACTAACACTACACCTACACACACCTCTTGGCCACCTCTGGCATCTCTTCCTAGGACCCTGCAATAATAAACAGTGTGAACAACACTGATCTAGAACATAGCCTAGAATTGGGAGGGAAACAAAAAAGAATTCCTGAGGGTTCAAATGAGATGTGTCAACATTCAGATGCTCTGTTCCCACGCTTCCCTCCTATCTGTGCTCAACTCTAACATGCTTGGTTGTAGTTTCCCAGTGCACAGAATACCAGCTGTAGGAAGCTAAGAAATGGGCCTTGTGGGGTTGGGCAGATGTGGAGTGCAGGGGGATTATGCAGGCAAAGAGAAGATGAAGGAAGGAAGAGATGATTGCAACTGGTAGCTCTGAGTAATGAAAAACAAGATAGAGAAAGAACTTCCCAAAGTAGGTACCACAATTCATATAGCATGACACGATGGGGCCATTGACGATAGGTGTGAGTTGTCCCATACGCCTTAATAGTTCCTGAGGACAGCACTGTGTCAGGACACAAGGAAATCATTGATGCTCATATTCACCCTTACGCTTTAAAGAAAAGACCAATATGGTTTATTCTGTTCAATGTAAAAGGCAGAGAAACATACAATTCATTTAAGTAATCTATCCATAAGACAGGCTAAAATAAACCAAGCTTTGGTAAATAAAGGGTAGCATCCAGCTACCTGAATAACTGACATATGTGTAATAGCTCATCTCCAACCAAAGTTTGACAAATGAGGTGTTGGAGGAACGAAGGAAGCCTCCATGAATGACAACATATAACTAACATACATCTCCAAAGAGTAAACACACGCTTGGAAGTATTCTGAGCCTATGGACTGTGAACTTGGCAAATGAACAGAAGGCTTATTCCTGTAATTCATTCATCCCATACAGCTATAAGCCGAGTCTGTGTTCTGACAAGTATTTCCTGAATCAAAGCAGCTGTCTGGGAACTAGACCCAGATTGCTGTATCACTGTGGGCTTGTGTAATACAACAGACACCTTTAAAGGCTAATGGGGGTACAGGGGGGAGAGGGAAGGAGATGGGGGCAATCATGAGAGGCCCAAGAGGGAGACCATTTGGGAATGGAAAGGGCACACACAGGAAAAGTAGTAGCAGCTTCTCTGTCAAGAAGAAATCATTGTGGGTCTTTGCCTTCAGCCCTGGAGCCCACCAGACCACCACGGCTATTGGCGTAGAAGGAATGTGTTCAAGAAACAAAATGTCCTCAGACAGTGCTTATCATTCTTTCCCAGTGGGAGTGTGCTGAACATGTAGGCGATATTATGTGACTTTTGATATGACCCAGATTAGAAGTGACTGGTAAGAGACCTTGGCATTCCTCTTTTGCTGGAGTTATAATTCAAAACCTCTTGGGTGGTGTGACATAAACAGAAAAGAATGCATTTGGTACAAGAGTATTGGCACATAAGGAGCCACAACAATTGGTCTCATTCATAAAACTACTATTCTTTTGGTTATGACCAACACAGCAGCCTCAGGAAAGTGCTATTATTGGAGTGGCCAAAAAGTTTGTTCGGGTTTTTGTAACCTCTCACAGAAAAACCTGAACAAACTTTTTGGCCAATACAGTATATGGCCACAGTGGTTGCAGTTATTTTCCTTGCATACTGATTTTCCTTATATAGATTAACATACAGTGCAAATAACTTATGTGGTATGTTTAAGGAATACATGCAAGAGTTAAGGTAAACCATTTCTTATGGTAGGAAAATCATTAGGCTAAGAAACAGGAGATTCGTTGTGCGTCTTTGGGTGAGTGAGCTTGCCAGTATCCTCTTCAATAAAATGAGGAGATTCAATCCAATGACCTCTAAGTGTCCCTGTTACGGTTCTAATAACACCTAGGCTGTTGTGCACAGCATCTCTCATGACTAGCATTGGGCAGAATTTGTGCCATCATCCCACTGACACATTCTCAGCCTCTAACACAACCATTACTACTACATGGTGTTGGCTTAGGGTGTCTAGGACAGAATGCCCTTTGTGACCGATGGCAGCAGGCTCTCTGGATGTCTAGATGAGGCTGGTAACGTGCCAACTTTTAATGGACTGTCCAATTGTTCTGATGAATTTTATGAAAAGATTAAGAATATCTTGTTTCATAATGCCTTCCACATTCCCCTTCCCTGGGAGCCCCCTCAGCTCCCTCATCTGGGGACAGTCTTACTTCCCTTGTGACTCGCATCTTAACCATTAATTCAGACAAGGCAAGGACAAACTGCTGCGAGCATCTTTTGCCTCCATCCTCAGTTCATCCTCAAATGGTCACCAAGCTCCCCTCGCATATGAAGAGACCTCATTTTGCCATTCATACATTTTAACTCTTTACCCGCTTCCCAAACTGAGCAATTTCATTATATGATACAAAACTACAACTAACAGTTAATGAAATGCTATCCTCTAGGTTTTTACATGACGCCAATTTACATGAAAACTTATATCCAATTGAGTGTTTATTTTAATGACAATAAATTGGAGAAATACTTCCTTAGTTTTCCTTTAAGTTGATTAGCACCAGCAACTTCCCAAACACTTGACAGTACTCAAGAGAAATTCAATGCATGTGTCCAAAATTCACCTGAGAGCTCTGAGTTTCCTATGTACTGATGCACCCTGTTGTTGTGACTGTTTTCAGTATAAACCTGTATATATGCTTGTTGATATCCAAACATCCTGAACCTAACAGATATGTGTGGTATGGTTGGCATTAATCAAATAACCAGTGAGAATCTCATGCTAAATAAATGAGCCCCCAGGAGGGAATTCATTATTTGAGTAACTGCCTTAACCCTTTCATTCCACTAAGTTTCCATGTCATAATTATTAATGTTAAACTAATTATTATTATTAATACATGTGTCTAAAGGTTTCACAATTTACAAAATTTATTCCCATTTTAGAAATGAGCAAAACAAGGTACAGAGAATCAGTGAAGTAATTTCTTCCATTTGTTAACGTTTTTAATATCTCTTATACCTGGAGCAGTGTTCACTGCTATTGTCAATAACTTGGTAGCTCACAGCATGGAGTGGCATCAGCTCATTTTAGATTCTTTTTTTATTCTAAAACAACCCTCTGATAGAAAAAGGGAAGAAGAGGTTTTCAGTTCCTTACCCCACCACAGTCAATTAATAAGCCCTACTGGAATAAAGCTCTCTTTATGTTATTATTAATATTAATACAATAACAAAGAAAAAATCTCTCTTTATGATATTGTTAATATTAATACAATAACAACAACCAAATATCGTATTGGTATGAATTGTGCAACTCACTGGCAATGTTCCTACAATGTTGCATTGCTGTGTGTCTCCACACATAGGAGCTGTTTCCTCCTACAGCTTCCATCTCTTTCCAAACAAAAGAAAGCACACATGATCAGCCCTCAGCAGAAGTGTGATGACATTGGCAAGTCTCTCCGTCACCATTCAGTGATAACCTTCCTCCTCTTTAGGCTCTTTAGGTACCCCATAATTCCTGTTCTAAACCTTCCTCCCATCAGTGTAGAACAGGATGTGACAGTACTCATTTTAGGGGAGAGTAGGAACATTCTGGAAAGGTCCCACTCCCCAAATGCAGGTATGAGCTAGAATCCAAGGCCTACTGGCCAGCTCCTTCTCCCTAAAAATGTCACCACTATTAACACTTCTGTATAAACGGCTAAGGAAGGGGAAAGTAAAAATTAGCATATCATCTATTTTCCTCTCTGTGGTCTGTAAATGCTTGGATGCTTCACTGGCCCAAATTTTGCTTATCAGTCAATGCTATGCTCCTCTCAGAGCAAAATATAGCCACAAGAATTTTCATAGTAAGAGGTTTGGAGCAGAGATAGAAATTTAGAGCTAGAAATCATCTTAAAGAGGTTCTAGCCCAATCCCTTCACTTTGGGGATGAGAAAATATGAGACTCCAAGAT
Source organism: Mesoplodon densirostris (assembly GCF_025265405.1). NCBI lineage: Eukaryota > Metazoa > Chordata > Mammalia > Artiodactyla > Ziphiidae > Mesoplodon > Mesoplodon densirostris. The sequence continues at coordinate 7,935,558 of NC_082681.1, read as the reverse complement.
AGAGAGTAGCTTGCCCAGGCATGACCTAGCACGTGGCAGAAAATCAACAGCATTAGAGTGTCCAAGACCTGCTCTTCTACCCTACCTACTCCAACTTATGTCTCAAGTCAGAGTTTCTCTGGGGCTTGGTCACTGGCCCACTGAGGCTCTGGGGACTGCTGCAGATCCATCCTAAGGACAAACTGGGAGGCTGGCCCCAGTCTAAACAAACCACTAATAACTAGTAGAGCCCAGCTCACCTGTCTGAACCCAGTGACCAAGATAATCAGGGTTACTGGTGCCTGAGCACATAGATCCAGGATATTGTCACCCTCTTTCTTAGGAAAGGCTGAGATTTCATTCCAGTTTAGGTGACAGGATACTTACATTTACTCATTTCTAACTCCCTTGCTCCTGACAAGTTGTCTCACCCCTCTCTTGAGCCCTTCCTTCCTCAATTCTACCCAAACCATATTTATGTTTTCCAGTACATTTTTTTTGCGATGAACTTTGTTTTATTGTCATCCCCAAATATACCTTTCCTAATGTCCTTAAGTGCATTTCTATGCCTTCCATGGGATTTTTTTGGTCTTGTTTGGCAAAAAAAAAAAAAAATTGTTCATTGTTAAGCAAGAAAATTGAAAATACAGAGAAGCAAAAATAAAAATAACCCCTAATCCTACCACCTCTAGAATTGCCACTGCTAAGATGTATAAAGTTCAGAGGATAATTTGAATCATTGTAAGGCTTCCCTCTAGTTGACAACAGCAGGGCCTTTAGATCAATGTACCTTATTCTACCAAAAAATGACACTTAACCAATCAACTTTCCAACACTTGACAGTACCAAGTTTATTTCTGCCTCAGGACCTTTGCACTAACTGTTCCCTCTGCCTGGAATTCTTCTCCTACACCTTCTCAGGCTGGTTCCTTCTTGTCATTTCAGGTTTCTGCTCCTTCAGTGGAGCCTTCCCTTACCAACTTTCTCACATTAGAACTCAGTCATTTTCAATCAGATCATCCTCTTCTATTCTCAACGTAACACTTTATCACCACCTGATATTTTCTTCTTTATTTCTTTACTTCTTTATTGTCTGTCTACTTAACTAAGCTCCATGAACACAGAAACTGTGTGTGTCTTGTTCACCAAGATACTCCAGTACCTAGCATAGTACCTGACACATTTTAGGTGATCGTAATGGTTTGAAAGAATAAATGAATCATAAGAAGACAGGTACTTTGGGTTGCACAGAATGATCCATGCTTTCTTAGGTTATCTCTCATAACCAGTAGCACTGGAGCACCTGTGAAGTCTGTGACATTGAAAAGTGCTAACGGGCCTACACAGGGTTTAAGCTTAAGACTTACTAGCATTATCAGTGAGAATGTCATAGGTTTACTCTTTTACTTTAAATTAGTCATAGTATTAGAAACAGCTTGAATTCACTGAATACACACAATATAGGCAACTTGAATAAACACAGATGGTGAAGTTTGCCTTTTGTAGTACTTCTATGTTCAGTTGAGGCTCTTTGAACAAGCATGTTTCCCATAAGTAGCTATAATTTCTACACCATTTAATCAAGACCTATTATAGTATGAGGTCAGCACGAAACTCTACTCCTAAAAATGTACCACAAGCCTAAATATTAGTGGTCAAATCAATCGTGATCTCTAGCACACTAGGTACCTAAACAGTCTCTCTTCCTTCAGAAAGCAGGACCTTTTGATATACAAAGTTGACTTGTCTAAATCCAATCTAATTTGGGGGAAAGAGTAATTTTACCTTTGAGGTCTATATTCAATTTGATTGTAATCATGTAAAAATTAATAAACATCAGAACTTTTCTTGAAGGAAACAAAATTCCCCCCATTGTACATGGGTATTTGGGAGTCATGTCTAATCTAACTTTTAGGGGAGAAATAGCCAATTGTATTGACAGGCAATAATTGAAGGCATTGGCTTTGCTGGCAAGAGTCCTGGCTCAAGTCTAAGATTCAGCACTTACTAGGTGAACTTGGACAAATGGTTTTTTATTTTGTTTTTTTTAAAACTACAGGTTTTTTTGTTACTTTATTCATAATTTTTTTAAAATTTATCTTTGGCTGCATCTTTGGGTCTTCCTTGCTGCGTGTGGGCTTTCTCTAGTTGCGGCGAGCAGGGTCTACTCTTCGTTGTGGTGCGGTGGCTTCTCTTGTTGCGGAGCATGGGCTCTAGGCACGGGGGCTTCAGTAGTTGTGGCTCGCGGGCTCTAGAGCACAGGCTCAGTAGTTGTGGCACACGGGCTTAGCTGCTCTCTGGCATGTGGGATCCTCCCGGGCCAGGGCTCGAACCCATGTTCCCTGCATTGGCGGGCGGATTCTTAACCACTGCGCCACCAGGGCAGCCCCTGGGCAAATGGTTTTAACCTCTTTAAAACTCAGTCCACTCATCTGTAAAATAGGTAATAATAGTGCCTACCTCGCAAATGGGTTATAAATATTAAACAACATACACTTCACTCTGGAACGTCCCTACTACACTGCAATCATTCAACAAAGAATAGGGCTTCCCTGGTGGCACAGTGGTTGAGAGTCCACCTGCCGATGCAGGGGACACGAGTTCGTGCCCCGGTCTGGGAAGATCCCACATGCCGCGGAGCGGCTGGGCCCGTGAGCCATGGCCGCTGAGCCTGCGCGTCTGGAGCTTGTGCTCCGCAATGGGAGAGACCACAACAGTGAGAGGCCTGCGTACCGCAAAAAAAAAAAAAAAAAAAAAAAAAAAATTGAACTGAATGTCAGTAAATGACTCTTGTGACTTTCTGTAGCCCACTCCCCTAACACCCCAATTGTTCTTTCACCTGTAGTTATTTAACCCTAAACATAAGCTCAGTCTCAACCAAGGCTTTGGGACCATGTAATTGACAATTTATGCTGATCAGGAAATGTAAAGAGCTATATGCCAGTAACTGGATATGAATAACTCTGCCTTTGATCCTGTTTTAATCTTGTACCCTGGTTGTAGTAGCTGAGACCTTATACTCCCATTTTAGCAACTGAGATCTGTCCAATTCTGCATAACTCCAGTGGGCCATCTTAATCCAATGATGTTTACCCCAATTTCTTTCCCACTGGGGTCTTGTTTTGGTGTAAGGTCTTCAGACCTTGGGGCAGTATCCTGACTACTGAAGCACCATAATCATGCCTGTCTGTCTGCCTGTCTGAACACCTACCTCATGCTTCCTGTCATACTTTCCACCTGACATGCTCTGCCTAATGTCAAAATGCCTGCCTGCTTCTGGTCCAGCCTGAGGCCAACCTCCTGGTAACTGCTTGCTGCTAAGACTTACACAAGAGACCAGTAGAACTAGGGGTAGATTTGCCAGATAAATATGGGATGCCTAGTTAAATCTGAATTTCAGAAAAACATTTTTTTAGCGTATGTATGTATGTCACAAATAATGCATGGAACATACTTATACTAAAACCTTATTTATTTAAAATTCAAATCTAACTGGGCATTCTGTGTTTTTATTTGCAAAATCTGCAACTCTAGCTGGGGCTATGAAAACTAGACCTCCGGGGTGCTTAATAACATTTTTATTCAAATGTGTTATTCTCTTCGATTTTTTAATGTGAGATTTTATTTATTCCAATTGGTAATAAGAAACTAAATCACCATGCAAATAGATTTAAAATAATGTTTTCATTTTCCTTTTGAAAAGAAATAAAACTGAAAAATAGACAACTGCTTGTGTTCTTTTAGGTATTCATCAATGAGCTCATTGTGGGTAACAGGATAAGCAGAATTACATATGGTTCCCAAGTGAAAATTGAAAATCAATGAAAGAATATGAAGACTGAAGTTTGACATCACCTTGTAGGCAAACCTTGTAGAGAGATGCTCTATATAACTAGTCAGGTTCATTTCATTTAACATAGCAATCTTATTGATTAGAGGATCAGGTGGGGTACATTAATGTCACCTCATCATTATAGTCCTAAAAAGCTAGATGTGCACAAATTTGGGCCAAAACAAGCTAAACTTATAGCGCAGATTCCAACCTGGAAAGAGATCAAGGGCTATATAGACTTTTCCCAAAGACAATGGCCCATGAGGCTGTGACATAATGACCTTCATCAAAAAGGCCTGAAAATATCATCCTTCTCTTTTACAAATGTCAGAGAGCACCCGGCAGAAAAAGCATTTCACTTTTGTAAGATGGAGAACTATTGTTTAAAAATTCACAGCAATTATTTTCCTTTATCCAGAGTTAGAGAGCAATTCACCTTTAAAACAGATTTCCTTTTTCAGGGAGAAAAAAATTCTTGCAATATCCCCTTTAAATTATGCAAATGTAAAACAAGCACTCCATCATTGTTCTTAGATAAGGATGCGATTGGATATTGCCATAGAGTAGGGGAGATGGACTTGACAATGGCTTAGGGTTTCAATAGTCTTATTGAGCAATAGTAGATACTGCCCCTCTTATCCCCATGCATACTGATTTGCACCCATAAGTTTATGTAGGAACCAAGGATCATTATGGCAGAAGGTGGAGGAGAATTTCTACCTCCTACCACCTTGTAGTTCAAAAATAGTAAAGCCAATTGATGGCTGAGGTGGCCCCAACTGAGGCCAGATGGCAGAAGACAAAAGAGATTCCCGGGAAAGAGAAGAAAATCTGGACTAATGACCCAAGTGTGACACTGGAAGCCAAGCTAGTTCTGGTTGGGTGGTGGTTGATGTATCAGCATTTGCTGGCTTATCTTTATTAGTGTTAGAGTTGTACATTAGGAAAAACAGCTGAGGGGTGCGTGTATGTGCCCATGAGAGACTTCCACAAGTTCTATCTCTCAAGGCCCATGCCAATCAAGACACAGAACGCCCAGGGGTTCTCTGTCTTAAGAAGACCAGGAGCAGGAGCACAGTGTCTTTTATTCCAAGGTTCCAATGGTGTGGTAGAGGCAACAGCAGTGCCGGCGGTGGGAATCAGGGCTGAGTTTCTGTAGAGATCCTACACCTTCAGTGTAGAAGGGCAGCGGCAATCAGAACGTTTCTTTGCACAGTTTGTTTGTTTAATCTTCAGCAACAAATAAGGACATTCAGGACTAGCCCTTTAAACTGAGAACCCCTGGGAACCTTGGGACTTGCAATGGGACAAGTCCCGGGAAAGGGTGTAGAAAGATCAGACTGCTTGAGTGTTTGTGTGGGTAGGGGTTCAGGGTCATGATAATCTAAGGACAAAATAGGAAAGAAAAGGCAAAGTGCACTTATCTGGGAGCCACAGACAGGGGAGGTCAGGGCTCTATGATTGTTCTGGGTGTCTTACTTTTCTAGAGGGTAGAACCCTTTATTCCATGGCCCCTTCAATTCCATTCTCCCACCTGGCACATCATGGGCAGTGCTTACCTCCCTAATGAAGATATCCTATACTTGGCTTTGCTACACAAAAGGGTAAATTTTTTTTTTTTTTTTTTTTTTTGCAGTACGCGGGCCTCTCACTGCTGTAGCCTCTCCCATTGCGGAGCACAGGCTCCAGACACGCAGGGTCAGTGGCCATGGCTCATGGGCCCAGCCGCTCCGCGGCATGTGGGATCTTCCCAGACCGGGGCACGAACCCGTGTGCACTGCATCGGCAGGCGGACTCTCAACCACTGCACCACCAGGGAAGCCCCACAAAAGGGTAATTTAAATGATCAAAAGAATCTTAGAGGAGGGTTGACTTATGAGAAGAGATTCAAATACGTTCAGATTCTTTGTATAAAAGGAAGAAGATTGAGAAGGGGTAGGTCCAAAATCTATAAAACTGTAATATGGACAGAGTAAGCCTACACTGGTTAACAAAATCACAGAATATCAGAATTACAGGACAACACTACTCTCCCTACCCTCACTCCATCCTAAAACTTTCAAGTGGTAATTTTAGAAAACACAGAGTTTCCTCTGTTTAGCAAGTAGTAAGTAGTATATCCAGCAGAGAGTGACAATGCTGAGTTGTGGGTTTTTTTTTTAAATCCCAGTTGATGGCATAACTCTGTTCCAAAAGAGATTCCCTTAATTTGCAGGTCCTTTCCAGGCTTAGTAGGAGTGTGGTGATTGATTACTGGTGACTTCTATGATTGGGCATCAGCTCGAGCTGCAGTAATGATACCACTATTCACCACCCTTGACCAAAGTGTTAGGTCAGATTCAGCATGGAATTTCTCAAGTTCTTAGGAATCTGTATAATTTCAGGTGTGTTTGTTTCATATATGATAATTTTTAAATGCACTGGGATTACATTTAATGAACCATTGAGGGGGAATAAAAAGATGTAGGAACTATAGATTTAGAAAGGAAAATTTTGCCTATATAGAGCTACCTTGCAAAGATTTAAAAGAAGACCTTCTCCCAGAGATTTTTTTTAAAAAACAAAACAAACTGAGTTTTTTTTTACTTTACACACCATTGAAGAAATTTCATAAGGAGTTCCCTGAGGTGTAAAAATCAGGAGACTAAGTAGGAGAAAGAGGCTCATGATGGTTATGCTAACATAGGAGTGAAGAGTTGCTCTTTGATGAGTCTATACGTCTGTGTATGGGACTTAAAATAAGTCTCATTTTCATGGGTGAGGAAAGAGCCTTCATGTATAGATCCAGTACAAACTGGGTTTGGCAAACAGGGGTAATTCTAGGTTCACGGTCTTTAATCAGCAAGCTTTTTTCTTCTGGTTAGGACCAGCTGTGGTGAAAGCCAGAATTCCATTTTGATCATGCCTAGGTAAGCACTGCAGTAAAGAACTGTCCTGCTCCTTTCCTGAGTGCCCATTTGGTGAGATGAACCTGTCTCTCCTCCATCAAATACAAATGCTCATTGTGACAAGGTTCTTTCCAGTGCAAAGTGCTTTCTAATTCAAAGCAAAATCCATGGCTCCTTTGATCCTCTGACTTTCAATCTGAGTCAAAATAGGTTTGAGTGCAAAGCATCTGGGTGAAGTAGTATCTGTGAGGCTGACTTGTGTCCAGAACAAGTTGGGTCAGTGCCCAGGTTCCCTGAGCTATCTACAGCCCTGAGGATTTGCCCAGCCAAATTCACCCCACCCAAAAGTAAGATAAATTTTTTTCCTCTTATTCCTCAATAAGTGCCTATACCCTTAGAATAATTTGCATTCCTTTCTGCATGGCAGTAGGAATAGCGTGGATCCCACCTAAGGAGAGAAACTCCAAACCACCAGGACAAGGTCACGTCCACTGCCGTCGGGACAGGAGCTCTGGGAACTATATTCCTAGGAAGAGCAGTTAAGGTAAGTCTAATGGAACAAAGGCAGGAAGTCAGGGAGAAAGTCTTGGTTCAGGAGGACTGAGGACAAGGTGTGGTAGACTGGATAACTGATTCCCAAGGACTTGCCCTTCTCTCCCCCTTAAAAGGATTATACACCCCACCCATAGAGCCAAGTGACTTGCAGTGCCTTATGTGGGAGGTGCATGCTTTCTCACCCCATTGATATTGTACTTGTCCAATGGCATGTACGTGGACATGGCATATATCACATCTGAGAAGAAGTCTTAAACTAAACTGATGCTTGTTCTTTTCCCTTGGCCATGAATGTAGCACATCACCAACAGGGAGTGCTCCTTCAGCCTGGGTCCTAGAATGAGAAAAAGCATGAAGACAACTCATAGCCAGGAGCAGACACAGACCCACCAGCATGTAAGATGAGCAAGAAATAAATCATTGCTGTAAGCCACCAAGAGTTTGGGGCTGTTTATTACCACAACAGAGCTGACTAACACACAAGGTATACCTAGGCTGTGTCCAGAGGCAAGGTGGGAGGGCAGAAGAGGGGACGTGGGAGATGAGTATGTTACAATCCTTTTTCCTCACATCCCAGGATCCACTTAGGAAGATTCTATGCCCTTGTATCATGGAAAGGCATAAGACCTTTCATTGCTCTCCCAGAACCCATGGGTCTTTACCATGTCTCTGGGGGATCTAGTATTCATTCCTCAGGGGTCATTCCCTGTTCCGTGGGCCTCCTAGATGGGAAAATTCATGCCAGTAGAGCTCTACAAGAATGAATTTTTTTTCTCCTCCTACTACTATCTTCACTGCAATTATGGAAAATCGGAGCAGAGTTGCTTTAGCAGTAGTGGGAAAATGATGCAGTTATGCAGCATAATATCTCCAGTGATTTATTAAAGTTCATTTAAATATTTATTACCTCACAACACTTCCTTGCATCATTATCACTAGAACATGCTATATTTTAAAAAAATACTTAGCAGTAGAAGCAGGTGAGCAGATGTTCTCAAGCTGTTACCAACAACCAGTGGCCAATTAGTGTAATACAAGTCAGCTAAATTTGACCTTATGCAAAAATAGCTTCATGTGAACAAAGACCCTTTTTCTTTCTAACAACATCTCTCCCCTTTCCATTTCTCACTCAGGTGCTTCCACATATGAAGTTATCATGTATTAACTACCAATTGTATGCCAGGCAATTTACGTATGTGATTTCTAATCTTTACAACAACCCTTCAAGGTAGGCAGTTGTTATTCCCAATTCACAGACAGTAATGTACCGTATAAGCTTCCTACTGCTGCTGTAACAAATCACCACAAACTGAACAGCTTAGAACAACATCCATTTATTATCTCACAGTCCTGCAGATCAGAATCCAGCTGTGGTATGGCTGAACTGGGTCCTCTACTTAGGGTCTCACAGGTTGAAGTCACCATGTGGGCAGGGCTGGCCTCTTTTCTGGAGGCTCTGGGGGGAATCGGCTTCCAAGCTCCTTCAGGTTGTTGGCAGGATTCAGTTCCTTGCAGTTGTAGGTCTGAGATTCCTATTTCCTTGCTGACTGTTAGTCAGGAACCTCTCTCAGCTCCTTAAGGCCCCTGCATTCCTCATTGCATTGTGCCTCCATCTTCAAACCAGCAAACCAGAGTCCAGTCCCTCTCACTCTTTGAATCTCTCAGACTTCCCCTTCTGCCAAGTCTCTCTTGCCTCCCATTTCCCTACATCTCTCAGACTTCAGCTGGAAAAAGTTTTGTGCTTTTAAGGGCTCTTGTGATTAGATTGGGCCCACCTGCACAGCCTGGACATGCTCTCATCTAAAAGTCCATAACCTTAATCACATTTGCAAAGTCAACTTCACCATGCAAGGTAACAGATTCACAGACTAGGATGTGGGCACCTTGGCGGGGGCATTATTCTGCAACTAGATTACCCCAGATCACATATTTAGCAAGTGACAGAGGTCGATGCGAACCAGGTCTATTTGGCGTTAAGGCCCAAGCTTTTCCCATGAGTCCACCCTGCCTTTCTAGTATGTTTAATTTGTTGGAGTATATAATAAATGAGAAAACAGAGGAGGAAAATGTCTTAAAGCAGAAATGCATTTAGTAAATAAAGTCTGTTTCCAATTTTCAACATGATTTATACCTTTGGAATAAAGTACTCAAAACAGTCAAAGTTGCAAATAGATCAATGTTGTTTCACTGCATATTCCGAAGGAACAGTGAGAGTGTATATTAAATATACATATACTTTTCACAATAAATAGAGATGAAAATTGCCGGAATCGTTTCGCTATTTCATCCAAGACTGAGTATGCTTTTTCCTGGCAGAATTGAAATCTCCTGAAACACAAAACACTGTGAGATCCACTATCACTAGGGGGTAGCAGAGCGTTTCGATCCACCAGGCCCAAACCGCCCCCAGTCATCAGGGGTAACCCAGGCCCCATGCTGCTTCCCAGAAACGGGCACAATAACTTCCTGGCAGGAGCACAGTTTGTTGTTCCTCTTACCATATGCTTGAATGTAGTACCCACACTTATCTGGATCCAGGTATGGACAGAGCCTTGTCAGAGTTAAATGTTGTAATGTAGGGCAGAATGATGACAAATCACTTTTGGAGTTGAATCTGCCTATCACTAAAGCCCAAGCACAGACAACAGGCACACCTAAAGTAGGTGCTTCAGAAGTGCTTGCTAAAAAAAAAAAAAAAAAAAAAAAGTGCTTGCTTACAACCTCACCAATGAATTCCCATTTCCAGTGATGATTTATTCATTTATTTATTCAACATTAGGTATTTTGATATGGCCATCACTGAGCAAGGCCATTGGAAGTACAGCAATGCTTCTAATTGCCTTTGTTCTCAAAAAGCTCATGGTCTAGTTGGGGAATTCTTTTTTTTTTTAATAAATTTTATATATTTATTTATTTATTTTTGTCCGCGTTGCATCTTCATTGCTGTGCGCAGGCTTTCGCTAGTTGCAGCAAGCAGGGGCTGCTGTTCATTGCGGTGTACAGGCTTCTCACTGTGGTGGCTTCTCTTGTTGCAGAGCACAGGCTCTAGGCGCATGGGCTTCAGTAGTTGTGGCACGTGTCCTCTAGAGTGCAGGCTCAGTAGTTTTGCCGCACTGGCTTAGTTGCTCCACGCATGTGGGATCTTCCCGGATCAGGGCTCAAACCCATGTCCCCTGAATTGGCAGGCAGATTCTTAACCACTGCACCACCAGGGAAGCCCTGGTTGGGGAATTCTAAGCCATATAAAAGGATAAGAATGACTTGCCCAAAGCAGGAATTAGTAGATACCTTCTGAATAAATAATAATTGTTAGATTCTTACTGAGAACATGTGAAAAGATGTTCAACATCATTAGCCATTAGAGAAATGCAAATCAAAATGACAATGAGATACCACTTAACACCCATCAATATGGCTCTAATTTCAAAAAATGGAAAATAACAAGTGTTAGCAAGAATGTAGAGAAACAGTAATCTTCAAACATTGCTGGTGGAATTGTAAAATGATGCAGCCACTTTGGAATACGGTTTACCAGTTCCTCAAAAGATTAAACATCAAGTTACCATATGACCTAGCAATTCCAGGAATTTTTTCAAGTTCATTTAGTGGAGTATATGGAATAATGCAGTATATACACTCCTAGGTTTATATACCGAAAAGAATTGAAAAGAGGCATTCAAACAAAAATTTGTACATGAATGTTCATAGCAGCATTATTCATGATAGCCAAAAAGTAGAAACAACCCAAATGTCTATCAAGTGATGGATGTATAAACAAAGGTAGTATAGCCATATAATGAAATGTGATTCTGCAATAAAAAGGGATGAAGTATTGACACATACTACAACATGGGTGAACCTTGAAAACATTATGCTAAGGGAAATAAGTCTGACACAAAAATAGAAGTATTGTATGATTCCATTTGTATAAAATACCCACAATAAGCAAATCTATAGACTCTGAAAGTATCAATAGATTACTGTCTGCCTAGGGCTGGAGCTGCTGGGAGAATTGGAGGGTGACAGTTGTTTGGGGTAATGAAAATATTCTAAAATTATATCACAGTGATGGTTTACAGCTCTGTGAATATACTAAAAACCAGTGAAACGTACGCTTTAAAGGGGTGAATTCTGTGGTCTGTGAATTATATCTCAAATAAAACTATTCTTTAAAATATCTTATTGAACTCTTCTTATGAGCCAGGAACTTTGCTAAATTATTGACATGCATTATTTCATTTAAGTCTGACTATAACTTTATGAGAAGGTGCCATGTTTCAGCCCATTTTACAGTTAAGAAAGCTGCAGCTAATCAGCAGTGGAGCTAGGATTTGAACCCAGTTAGCCTGGCACCAGAGCCCTCTCTCTTATCCTCTGTACTGGACCAAATGTACTGTCGTGGTCAGAGAGGCGACTTGGTGACACAGTCTGGGGGCTGGGTCCAGACACAGATGGGAGCTCTATTGGAAGGCACTTGAGAAGCAGTGGAAGGGGCCATGTAATCTGGGTCACACATCTGTGCTTGGCTTCTGCTACTGCCCCCAACCAAAGGCCATGTGACCTATAGGTGTCAAAGACTTGTAACCTCTCCAAGTCCACGAAGGGAACATAAACATTCAGAAGCCCTCCTGCCTCTCTCTCAGAGTTGTTAATAGCACCCAAGAAGATAATAACTGATGTCACTCTTGGAACCTGGAAGATGCTGCGCATATGTTAGGGATTATTACTTTCATTGCTTCAAATACTTTTATACAGAAGTCTGGAACCGTGTGCACAAAAATGTATGTATAACAATAGTCACTGAGGCATTGTTAATCATAGCAAAATATGTGGATACAACCTGAGTGTCTGTCAACAGGGGAATGATTAAATAAATTATGATGTATCCACAATATGGAATGCTGTGTTCACTGAGGTGGAGTTTTGTATATACCACCGACATGATAAAATAAGTGATGGAGTAAAATTGCAAAGGTACATGTGTGCTACTATCCTATTTCAGTTTTTTAAAAACTATACAAATGATTTCTATCTTGATCTAGCTAGTGGTTACACAGGTGTATATGAATGTTTTTAAAAAACAATATACTTAATACTTGTGTACTTTTCTTTATATATATAAAAGTTTGTAAGTATACTCTCAAACTGTCAACAGAGGTTAGTTACTCTTGTGGAGTTAGACTGGGGAGGGGGTGGAATGAAAGGGACTTTCATATAATTTTATATGCTTCTACCTGGTTTTGAGTTTTTCAAACTAGACACATTTTTTGTGCTATTTTTAAAAATAAAGTTCTTTAAAAATAGCCTGGAATCTAAATCCTGAATTCTATTTGAGCAAATTCAGAGAGTACCTGCCCTCAGACACTTTCTGCAAAGGGCAAAGTCCTCAGCTAGATATAGGAGACGCATGTGTTTATAAAGCAGCTAAAGAAGCACACTTAATGGTGGTCTCTGACGTCAAAGTGCCCGTTTTCAAAGGGCCTCTGTTCACGAGCCATCAGACTGTGGCTTGTGAAGGCAGGCCTTCAAGTACCTGCCTCTCCTAAGTATTCAAATGAGTAGTTACATCTGCCTAGAGGAAACCACAACTTGTAGCCAGATCTCCAGTGGGTTTACAAAACTCCTAACAGGCCAGACATCTTTCAAGTTCGTGGTAAGCTGGGGTATGGCCAAAGGCTACAGAACAAACAAGGCATCAAAGTGACTCCTGTCCACTGGAAACCACTAATGAAGCACCAATTTTGGAGGCCATCCTCTGATCTCCTTCTAGGAGAGTATTGGCTTCATTTGAGTGTTTGGCAAATAATCACTAGTGGGGCTCTGACAGGGTCTGCATTTGACCAAATACTGACATCTGCTCAAATGATGAGGACAAGCGATTCCTGAAAAGTTCTCCTTTCTTTGCCCTTAACATAAATTGCTTATGTGGTAAAATCAACCCTGGACTAGAGCCAACCTTTGTGGTAAGTCTGGGCTCTACCACATTCCAGCCGTACACTTTGGGTAAGTTCTTCATCTGCCTGAGCATCAGCTTCCTCTGGTGTTTAGTGGAGATGAAGCCATATGGGGGTCACTGAGGAGCACAGGTGATATTTGGGAATGTGTTTTACACTGGAAGGGCTTTCACTATAATAGCAGAAACTTCTCCCGCATGATAGGATTATAATGTTTTCCTTCATTATGCTCATCTATACTTCACAGAGTTCTACAGAAAGCTAGAGGGAAAAAAATAACATGTTCTTATAAATTACAATACAAATAGTAGAAGTTGTTTCTACTTAATGAATTGGAGTGGGGAATCCAATGAAATCGTCTTGAGGTGAGGCTGGTTTGGGTAGGGGAGACCCACTAGTCATACAACCTTGAATGAATAGGTTTAGCTCAGGTTTCCTCAATTTTAGCATGTGTAAAACAGTGATAATAAGCTCTACCTAAAACTAATATTTTGAGATGAGTAAACACGTGTGAAAGCATCTAGCACAAGGCCTGACCCATAGTAGATGGTCAATATATCTGTTCTCTACACTCAGAAAGAAGAAAGGAAGAAAGGAAAGAAGGAGTTTAGCTCCATAAATCCAACCAACGTTAGCGTAACTACTTTTGTTTTTTTTGTTTTTTTTTTTGCGGTACGCAGGCCTCTCACTGCTGTGGCCCCTCCCATTGCGGACCACAGGCTCCGGATGCGCAGGCTCAGCGGCCATGACTCACGTGCCCAGCCGCTCCGCGGCATGTGGGAATCCTCCCGGACCGGGGCACGAACCCGTGTCCCCCGCATCGGCAGGCGGACTCTCAACCACTGCGCCACTAGGGAAGCCCAGTGTAACTACTTTTTAATTAATACAGAGGGCTCTAATTGAGAAAATGTAAAGCATTCTAAATCTCTCAGATAAAAATGTGTCATCTATTTCTTGTCTCTAGGAAAAGCAAAATCAATACTTGAATTAATGGGAGAAATTAAATGGCTGTAGAAATAGTTTTTGAATTTAACAAGTTTCAACAAGAAAATAGTTGGTAAGTGATGATACAGAGAGCAACAGAGTGCTTGCCTTTAAAACATTCTTCACAAAAGTTCAGAAAGAAAAATCAATCAATCTATTGCCTGGTAGGAACACTGGCAGATTACCAAAGCTAATAGACCTGGGGTACACCCAGGCACCATTACTCACCAAAAAGTCAAGTCACCTAAGGAAATGTGATTAAAAAGAAAAAAAAAAACTAACAGATTAGCAGTTCGAGTACAGAGCTAACTGGGTTTAGTCTCTGTGGCTGATTAGCACATAAAATCCTAGACTGTCATCACTGAACGAGCCACAGACATGGAGTCCACGAACCACCTCACCTCATGTCAGAGATGGGGGAATGAGATCCAGAGAAAGGAAAATGGTCTACTCAAGGCCCTTGAGCTAGTCACGAGAGCTGGGACGCCAGCCCAGAACTCCACACTCACAGTTCGCTCCTTTTCAAACCTACTATTTGGAGAGTTATGTCCATCCAGAGCCAAAGGATGAAGAGAACACGTGCCTTCAATTATTCTCAAGGTTATTAGAAGGAAGATGACCTCACTAATGCTCCCCTCCACACGCCCCTGCCATTTACTTCTTGGAAGCCTCTCACTGTGATACGATGTCCGGGGGCTGAACCCTGCCTCCCAGTAATGCTGCCTGGCACTCACTGATTCAACACATACTGCCTGATCACCTACTCCCCCGAAGCGCCTGCTTTGCAGGGCGTTTCAACCCACAAGTCCAAGGGCAAAACAAAGGCCGAAATGGAAAAGCAAATTGCAAAGTCAACAGCCCAAGAAGCTCAGGGGCAGGATAAAATCCGGTGAGTTGAGGAAGTGGTTCAGAACTAAGCCTGGGAGGGTGAGTGTGCTCTGAAACGGTCCTCATGCTCAGTGGTTAGTGTGAGCATTAGTACAGATGGTGGGGCTTAAAGGAGGCAAGTGGGCCCAGACATAACGCCTCCCTCATGAGTTGCTGTGGATTTGTGCATCGCACAGGTGTGTAGAACTAAGGGTAACCTTGGAAAATGAGAAATTACAGTAGCCAATTTATCATCTTGTTCTCATTTCAGTAATGTTATACATGAGACACTTCTTCAAATTACATTTGTGTTTATTTCACCCTGATAATGGGGAAAACAAGTCATATGAACCATACGTTGGTTTAAAATGTCCTGGTCGTTAAGGTCTGGCCACCAAAGCTTGGCTTCTTCATATTACTTAAGTCAGTCTCTCTGTGCAAGATAAAGTGGCTGAGCTAACAACAGTTAGATGTCCACTTCTCTGAGCAAGTCTTAGGCATAAATATGCCAGTGAGAAATAGACGCCTGTTTCTTGCTTAACTATCTCAGGTGACATGCACCAGTGAGAAGTAGGAGGAGCGTGGGCCCTGTCAGAGATCTGAATCATAATCGCCAAGTGATAGGTAGCTTCCCCCAAGAAGGAGGGTGCTAAGAAGAATGCATAATAGATACCCTCTACGCCCTCACTACTCCTGGTCTGGTCCGCAGGCCAGCAGCCTCGGTATCACCTGGGAGCTTGTTAGAAATGCATTTTATCAAGATCCCTTGGTGATTTCTATGCATATTAAAGTCTGAGAAGCCCTGGTCTAATAAATAAGAATGATAAGAATGATAGCAACTAACATTTATTTAGTGCTTATTGCTGCTGGGTTCTCTGATAAGTGATTTACACACATTTTCCTATGGTGAAATGGGCTTCCCTAAATGCCAGAGAGCTACAGGCAGAGAAACTGCTCAGGAACCCCTGAGAGCCAATTCTGTGTTTTAAGCCAGGTTTGAAAAGTTGTTACCTGGTGCTGGCCTGAGGACCTGGAAAGGCCAGATGACTCTAAACCTTCCTTGAAATGGGCAAATTTAGTGTGTCGACTGTTTAA
Source organism: Mesoplodon densirostris (assembly GCF_025265405.1). Lineage (NCBI taxonomy): Eukaryota > Metazoa > Chordata > Mammalia > Artiodactyla > Ziphiidae > Mesoplodon > Mesoplodon densirostris. The sequence continues at coordinate 7,919,404 of NC_082681.1, read as the reverse complement.
GTCAGTTCTTTGGGAATGGTGGCATAACCCCCAGATATAAAAGGACTGTGATTCAGCATAATCCTGGAAGTTCTAGCCAGTGTAATAAGGAAAGAAAAGGAAATAATAGGCCTATAGATCTTAAAGGATGAAATAAAACTTTAAAACTTTCCCTATTTGCAAATGATATGACAGTCTATATACAAAATCCCAAGGAATCTACAAATGAATCAGGAACTTCACCTAACTGTACTTCAAACAAAGGTAGTTTTGTGGGTTTTCCCAGACTCCACAGCCCTGCTAAAAATGCTGCCAACATCACTCTGGAGATACACGTGCTATTATCACCCCAATTTTTCAGATAAGTAAAGTGAGCTTATGAATAGCAAGGAGATTGCCCAAGGATACATAGCTATTAGGAGTGACAGTCAAGATTCTAACCCAGCTCTACTCCAGAGTCTGTGCTCTTAACCACCTGATACAGTTTTAGTCAATCTTTGTTTTTCACAGAGACATAAAAAAAGAAGTTTGAATTACATTACAGTATCTCAGATCCTGGGTTTTTTTGAAACTTTAATGGGAAAAGAGAGGGTTACAACAAGATCTACCTCATGAAGGCTATACTTGAAAAGAATAATGATCAAAATATCAGATTCCTCCCCCACCTCCTCGCCAAAAAAAGTCATTGTACCACTGTATCTTACCAAGAAACTTGAATCTAGGAATATTAGAGCAGGAAGGCCCTCCAGGGTCATTTAGTCCATCTTCAATTTACAAACAGGGCAACAGGCCTAGAGCAGGGCAGATCGCCCTGCACGGTTAATAAGGCCTCATACCCGGCACAGTGCCCTGTCTACGCTTATCCTCCACGTGCACGCCACAAGGCGAGTCACCACTAGATTCCAATCGTATGCTTAAACAACAGTTCCTGGAATAGTGCGTCCTAGGAGTCTAAAAGCTCTTGCAAATGTTGAGCTGAGATTCTGCTTCCCTCTAATTCCCTCCCCATCAGTCCAGGTTTGACTCTCTGGAGACATATTCAGACATTCTTCAGACATTCCAATTTGAAAGCCAGGAAAATATCTGAGTTTGGGATATAAATTTAGCTGTCTTATGCCTCTCATGTGCTCATTTCCTCATAGTTCCTGCAACTTTAATTTATGCTGCATAATGGCAGTTTATGCTGTCTGCTTTTCTATGGCCCAGCTGATGCTTTCTCGGTCTCCAGTGACCCGTGTAATGCAATCTGACTCGGTTGGCCTGTGAGCAAGGCAGGCTGGAAAATCAGTTCTTTCCAGCAGGTACAATACATGTGTGGAGCCCCCGAGGAACACCTTCCAAAACTGCAAAGTGAACAAAGCTCTAGGTCCCCAAAATGCAGGAGTTACTCGGGAAATACAGGGATGCTTGCAGGGACTGGTTCTCTTTTGTACAAGCTCATTTTCCACTGCCTTTTGCACTTGATCTGTGTAGAAAAAGCCTCTTAAGGTACCTTATCAAGCTGAGGTTTCTGCCTCAAGACAGATACACGTATGGAGCTTTAGAGCTCTGCCATCGTGCTCTAAATGTGCCTTACTGGCATTCAAGGCAAACTCGTTACCTCAGCTTGGCCACAGAATCCAGAACCTGTAAGTGGAATGGAACAAGGAAGGCAATGTCCACTTGAACCTCCCACCCAATGCAGGATTTTTACCTACAGAATCTCCAGTAAGCATCCACTAGGCCCAACTCCTGTCCTCCCTCCAGCCTCACCCCATCTCCTTTCTCAGAATACAAGGGCTTGAGAGGCCAAAAGGATCAAGGAAAGGCGATATGGAGGTAAGATATTTTACCCTCTCAGTTTTCCAATGCTTCCCCTTCCTCTTTAGCCACACTTCCCAAAAGAACACTCCATTCTTGGGACTTCCCTGGTGGCGCAGTGGTTAGGTCTCTGCCTGCCAATGCAGGGGACACGGGTTAGAGCTTCGAGCCCTGGTCCAGGAAGATCCCACATGCCGTGGAGCAACTAAGCCCGTGCGCCATAACTACTGAGCCTGTGCTCTAGAGCCTGCAGGCCACAACTACTGAGCCCACGTGCCACAACTACTGAAGCCCGTGCACCTAGAGCCTGTGCTCCGCAACAAGAGAAGCCACCACAATGAACAGTAGCCCCCGCTCGCCACAACCAGAGAAAGCCCGCGCACAGCAACGAAGACCCAACGCAGCCATAAATAAATAAATACATTTATTTAAAAAAAAAAAAACCAAAAAACGCTCCATTCTTTCTACCTCCACTAATTTCTAAACTTCTAGAAGCCTGGCTTCTGCCCCTACCTTGTTTCCAAGACTTGTCTTCGAAGTCTACCAATGAACTCCTGAATGCAAAACCCGAAGTTATTTTCCTATTCCTCAACAACCCAGACACTTGTGCAGCTCTGACACTGCTGACAACACTCTCTTTCTTGAATCTCTTCTTTTAGCTCCTGGAACAGTCTACACTTTTGCTTTTCTTTTCACCTCCCAGGGCCACTTCCCTGTATTTTCAGTGTTTCCTCTTTCCCTCTAAGTGCAAATGTGGCTGTACTCGAACACTCTCTTAGCACACTCAATTTCTCCGGGGCTTTACAAATCCCTTCCATGTAGATAAACATTTATAATTCCTAATCTCCAGGCCAGATCTCTTTTTTGAACTCTAAACTCATACCTATTAGAGATTTCCACCTGAATAACACACTGACGTATCAAACTCAACATGTCCAAATCCATACTTGTCTTAGCTTTACCTCTGAAATCTGATGGTCTCACCATGATACTGATCTCGGTTCACGATACTAACATCACCTAGTGGCTCAGGAACAAAACCCCAGTCATCGAACTCTACTTATTTCATCTCTTACTTTGCAACTGTTGTCAATTAGAGTTGATTCTACCTGCTCAATGTTTCTCACATCTGGCTCTTCCATTCTATCACTACCACCACCACCTTAGTTTTTAAGATCCAGATTATACTCCAAAGGCCTCCTAATCAATCTTTCAGTTTCAATCTCCCACCCATGACTTTTAGAATAATTGCCTTGAGTTACCACTTTGATCTTGCCATTCCTTTGCTCAAATGGTTTCAACTCCTCATTGCTGAGACTAAGTGTCCGCAAAATTTTTCTGTCAAGAGCCAGAGAGCAAATATTTTTGGCTCTGTGGGCCTTATGGCCTCTGTTGCTACTACTCAACTGTGTTGTTGTAACATGAAAGCAGAGCCACAGACGATTTGTAAACAAATGGAAATAAGAAAGTGCCATACCCAGCACTAACTTCACCAATGACTACATGGAGCCTATGAAAAGTAATGGGCAAAGGGGAGATGTTTGCCTTCGGGTGAGATGTAATGGCTGTACAATCTTTTCTGTGTTGTGAATTCCTATTTTCTACCTGCTTATTTTTCCAATGTGCTTTCTTCCACATATGCATATATTGTTCCTTATTCTAGGAATACCACAAATGTATAGAAAATATGCAAAGATGATTGTGAATTATAAAAATAAAAGGCAATGAATTATTCTTTATATACTTTCATGTATAACTTTACCTCATGAATTTTCATAATTTTTACCTGTAAACAACAGCAGATTTACCTCCACAGGCCTGCCAGAAGCTAACAAACTCAGTAACAAACTCAGTGTGAAACTCTAGTATTAGTCACTGAATAGCAGATCCATTCAAGATACACTAATTCAGGGCTTCCCTTGTGGTGCAGTGGTTGAGAGTCCGCCTGCCGATACAGGGGACATGGGTTCGTGCCCCGGTCCGGGAAGATCCCACATGCTGCGGAGTGGCTGAGCCCGTGAGCCATGGCCGCTACGCCTGCACATCCGGAGCCTGTGCTCCGCAATGGGAGAGGCCACAACAGTGAGAGGCCCGTGTACCACAAAAAAAAAAAAAAAAAAAAAAAAAAGATACACTAATTCAAAAAGATTTCCAGCTCAGTATAATCTATGTATTTGGAAAGCAAATCCACATTTGGCACACACTAGAAGTCCTCGAGAGGTCAAGTTCACCAAGTTACTCTTAGCACTGGACTCTCTGGGTGTTTATCTCTTTATCAAATTAGGAAGAACTGCCATAGTTCTTAGCATCTCATTCTCAAGGGAAAGTTAAATATCAATATCAAATATTAGTTTGATTCTAATAATCACTTGTGCCCCAAAGAAAGATATATCCCTTGGGACAACACTGTAGAACACAAAATAATTTTTATTTTAAGCATTTCAGTGACTGCTTTCAGGTCTGCATAACAAATACCAGAGTGGACACAATTCTCTTAAAATAAACTAATCTAAATGGCACAACAAAGAAAATATGGTGTCTGTTAAATTGATTCAAATTATATAAAACCCAGGAGAACATCAGCAAGACTTTCTTTCTCAGGGTAAAAAAAAAGTGGAAAGAACTTAGATATGAGGCCTAGAGCCAAAACCATTACGAACAAACTCTGGGAGAGAATGCAGGACTGTCTGGCAACAAAACAGCACTGCTACCTGGAGGTTTCTCTGATCCAATTTTTTCCAATTACTACTCCAAGCATAACCTTTAGGGAGGAAGAATAGAACGGCCTGGTCTAGAAATTAGGGCAGGAAATCCATGAGACCTTTATCAAGTATTCACACACTAAAATAAGCTAAGCTTCATAGGCTATTTGGCAAAAACGTACCCTAAAGTCTGCTGCTATACCTTAAAAACTCTCAAGGCTATGACCCAGCAACACTACTCGTGACAATGGCATTCTGTTGACCTGCCACCAGTTTAGTCTTCCATCCAAGTCTTAACTTGACACCATACTACAGTGATAAGGAAATTTTGTGTATAGTAATGTGCTTTCACAGGCAAACATTACTATGTGTCTTGAGCAGGCCTTGGCCATCACTGACTGAAACTGATTTACAGAGCCAATAGTATTAGTTTTGCTTCAACCTATTCAAGGCAGTAGATTATGCTAATACAGACTTTTTTTCTGCATTATGGTGGTTTCTCAGCTGGATGCTTTCATTTATATCTCTGGAGAATTTATCTTTATTAAATGCTTTAACTGGCACTCCCTGTTTTCTAATGGTAAACAGAATTACAGGGAAAACAATCAAAAGATGAAAGCTTTCAAAGTATTTATTTCACTCCCTTCAAGAAATGCATGAGGAGAAGCTGCTCTTCATTTCCAGAGATAGGGTAAGAATCAACTCTCACATTAACATCCCCAGACTTGGTAATCTTCTCTCCATCTGGAAGTTCAGAAACTCTGTACAGGGGATGGTAAAGCAAAAATTACCAGGAATAGTTAGAAGAGCTCTTGCCAAATCCCATTCCAGCTTCTTTTGGGAGAGGGCACTATGGTAGCCATCAAAGACCTACAACTAAGGAATGATAAAGCTTGGAAGGAGGTAGGGTAGCCCCACCCTAGGTAGAGTGAAGGACTTTGCCATGGTCTCCCCTCCCTCCCAGTGGAGGGCATCATAGAGTTGAGTGATTAGATGGAACCTTCCCAGGGAAGACTAAAGTAAAGAATTATTTTTTAAAAAAGTTAAAAGGAAGATGTGAAAGGTCCTCTTCCCTCTTCAATTTCTGAGCTTTTTTTGCAGGGGTGGGGCATCTTCTTAGAGGTACCTTTGACCTTGAAGAGCTAAAGGAGAACAACGTAGAGCCCAGAGAGCAGTTGGTAGGGAGTGGGATTCCCAAGACTGACTATGGGCTCAAAAGAAGATAGAGAGCGAAGAGAAACATGAGTTTCCCCCCTGGGCTGCCCATCCCAGCTCACCGAAGAAAAGAAAATGGGGTTTCAGGGGAAAAAATAAAACATGGTTCAGGAATGAAAATACGCTGAGCTCAAATGTTTTCTGCGTGTATTCAGTCTCCCAGGAGCCTTAAGTCTGTGAGTGCCAGATGGGCAGCCTCACCAACAGAAAAAGGGACCCCCCCAACGGTCCACACTCACAACTCCAGAAACCCTCACCCCAAACTGTACTCTTGCGGCCTGAAGAGTCAGTTCATCAACCTGGGCTGTAACCAGGACAGCCATCAGTGCCTAGGAAGAACAGAGTGTGCTTATTCTGCTGCAACAACATAATTCCAACACCAATTCGGTAACCCCTCATACACAGCAATTATAGTTTTTGAAAAAGAAACAGGATGGGATTTTTTTTCTTTCCTTGCGGTACGCGGGCCTCTCACTGCTGTGGTCTCTCCCGTTGCGGAGCACAGGCTCTGGACGTGCAGGCTCAGTGGCCATGGCTCATGGGCCCAGCTGCTCCGCGGCATGCGGGATCTTCCCGGACCGGGGCACGAACCCGCGTCCCCTGCATCAGCAGGTGGACCCCCAATTACTGCGTCACCAGGGAAGCCCCAAGATGGGATTTTTTAAAATAACATTTTACTGACTTTCAAAATTGCTGTTACTGTTACTAAACTGTTACTATTTCCCACAATCCCTGGAATTTGCATACAGATTTTGCTGTAGAAAATTTACATTGTGCCTAATATCGCTAAAGGCAAAAGGTTATTATGAGATAACAGAGAAAACTGTTCATGATTGTTCACCAGCTCAATCTGAGGCCTTGAACAAGTTGCTGAATTTGTCCTTCAACTTCACATTTTTAAGAAACACAACACCAACTGAAGAGATACTCTCGCAAAATGTTGAGGTGGATACATATTAGGGTTCAAATCTGTTATAGCACTCCCCATATATATATATATATATTTTTTTTTTTTTTTGCGGTATGCGGGCCTCTCACTGTTGTGGCCTCTCCTGTTGTGGAGCACAGGCTCCGGACGTGCAGGCTCAGCGGCCATGGCTCACGGGCCCAGCCGCTCCATGGCACGTGGGATCCTCCCGGACCAGGGCACAAACCCATGTCCCCTGCATCGGCAGGCGGACTCTCAACCACTGTGCCACCAGGGAAGCCCTCCCCATATTTTTTTATCTATTTTTATTGCCTGGTGCTTCCCTCTGAATAGTCATAGATACAAGGCTATTGCAAATCATGTTTTCAGTTGCTATAAGTGCTTTCCATTTTAAAGGACTAAATGCAAGAAACATTTTCTCTAAGGAATTGGCAGATACATGATGTTCCACATGTCCTGCTGGGGTCCATGTGATGGGGGAGATTCTAGGTGAACCAGAAGGAAGGGAGGTTTGAAATCTCATTGCCTTCCTTCTATCCCAACAGTTGCCAATGTCTTATCACTTTCTTAGGAACCATGATTAACATTTCTATAATTTATCGGTTACATGTAAGTACCAGAAAGATGTTTGTTACTAATTTTTAGAGAAAATACATGCCCACATACAGAGAAAAGGCAGAAATAGATTTGTGTGCTGGTTCTCCACCTAGATTCTTAGTCACCTTGCCTGGATAAGGCACCATGAGTCTCCCCGTCCAGTTTGGTGACAGGGCTTGTATGGCTCCTCTACTTTCAACATATCACTGAGATCCACTAGTTGGCTCGGGAGAAGGTGTCAAGGTGGCTAAAAACCCCGAGAGGCCACACTCTAGTTGTCTGCTCAGTCTGCTGTCTGCATTCTGACCTTTCCCTCCCAAACCCCCAATGCAATTCCACACTTTTGTGGGAGTGCTCATCTTCTGACGATGCCTGAATTGGTAACTGATATAGTTAGCCACTCGCTCCCCCCTTTTTTCTTTCTGGTACAAAGAATGGGGAAGCTCTATTTCCCATGTTCAGACACAGGGCAGTCAGGGAAGGTTTCAACTAGTCTGTGGTCTGGTTATTCTTTATGAATGATCAGTGAGGAAGTTTCTCCCTGCGGCTGAGTCCTGGAAACTCCTTGGACCACACAAGACTGCTAATGGTGTCCAGGAGACTCTCACTGTACTTCAACTTCCTTAACCAGCTGACTTCTCCCATCCCACTTACAAGTATAGTTCCTCAAAAACAACGTGAAGGGATAGAAAGATTGAAGAGGAAATTCAAGCTTTCAACCATATCCAAAACCTCTATCTCACAAATGGAGATTCAGAGGACAAAAGATTAATGATGCCATGTGGAAGCATTAGACCAGTACCAGAGAGAAGTTTGCTCAGGGTTCCCCTTGGAGGCTGTGACTGTATCACAGGTATGGCTCCTAAGGAGGAAGTGCCTGCTGCCCTGGCCTTCACTGATGAATGGTCTCCCTGGATCTGGAATAAATGTCTTCAATGACCTATGGATGCAATTTCCACTGGGATCCAAATGGAGTGGAGAAAGATAAAAGCCAATACTATAAGTGGATTCCTCTACAGCAAAGTGAAGACCTAGTCACCTGGTTGCCAGTTGGTAAGGATCCTCACAAGAACAAATGGAGGCCTCTATAGAAAAGCTGTGAATGATTAGACCTAAGAATGCATGTAGTTAGCAGTGTGGGATGGTACGGAGAGCTTGGGCTTCAGAGTCAGGCTGACGTGGGTTCCAGTCGCCATTCTGCCACTTACTAGTGTACAGTCTTAAAGCTTGAGACGGAGCTGGCTATCCTTTCCTTCACTCCACTGGCTGCCAGGATAAAGGAGTCAGATCTGACAGGCCAAACATCACCTTCCTCCTTTCCCACCCCATTTGCATCCCTCCAGAAGCTCTACCAATGGCTCAAAGAAAATAACTATCCCAGACAGTCAGTGGTCGAAAGTAGCCTTAGATGGCTACCTAACCTCTCTGAACCTTGGTTTCCTACTTATAAAATGAGAATACTACTCTATCTGACAGGCCTGGTATGAGGCTAAAATAAGAGGGTATCTAAAGGGTCTTATATCAAGGAGGTACCCTCTATAGTCAGATCTTATACTTATTCACATTTCCAGTAGAGCTAAGTGGATTCCCTGGACTATTTTCTACCTCAAACACATGCCACCACCCTGACAAGAAGTGCTCTTCCAGAATGCAGTAAACAAAGGGAACCTGGTGGGTAGCTGTTGCTAGTAGGCAGAAAGGCAGTGGTAGCTACAGTTGTTTTGCATGGGGAGCCACAGGGCAAAAAGCCCCACCTGCTGAGGTTGAAGCTGGTACAAATCAACATATGTTAGAGGAGATAAGACACAAGGATAAGAAACACCTTGCTTACCGCTTTGGGAATTTCTGAAGCATCCATCAAAAGCCCAGATTATCTCCTGGGGAAGAGAATGTAACTAATGTGAAGATATAGTTTACTCAATTGCATGGTGACTGGACTATCTGAAGCAACCTTGGCAACAGCTGGGTGAGGAGTGCTTGGAGTCAAGCCAAAGGAGCCAAAGAGTTGGACTCAGTCCCAAGGTCTGCAGCATTACCCAAGCCCAGTGGCTCTGGTCATTGAAAAAAATAATTCTCATCTCATCCTAGTATCATCACTGTGGGACAGCTAATGACACTGACCATGGAGGCCAGCAGGTTTCCTCTACCCTCAGTCCATGCAAAACAAGACATCTCCTGACAGAAGCTTTACTTCCTTTTCTATACTTTCCTAAAGGGCAGAGAATAGGCTTATTTCTCAGTTGAAATTACATTGTTGCATTGTGATTTAAAGGGTCTCTTCAGCAAGAATTAGATTTCTGGTTCCGACTCCACATTTAATTCTTTGGCCTCTCCCGTTGCGAAGCACAGGCTCCGGACGCGCAGGCTCAGCGGCCATGGCTCACAGGCCCAGCCGCTCCGCGGCATGTGGGATCTTCCTGGACCGGGGCACAAACCCGTATCCCCTGCATTGGCAGGCAGACTCTCAACCACTGCGCCACCAGGGAAGCCCGGCTCCACATTTAATTCTTGAGGATGATGACTCAAAGTCAGCCTAATTACTATTTATTCCCTGTTACTCTCCTGAACTCTTGCATTTCTTTATCTAATCAATTGCCCAATGGTGACTATTTGTGATTTGTTCTAAAATACTTTCCCTTCCATCTATTTGATATGCAGTTCTAAAATTCTGGGAGTTTATTGATGCTGAATAGAGGGGAATGGGCCCCCATCAATCATAAAGGAGACTGAGAAAACCCCATTCCCTAGTTCCTCATAGGCAGAGCATCACAAGATGCCAAAGCACCCTGAACAAATATCTTTTAATTATTAAATGCGAGTGTCATTTTGGAGTTAGGTAGAAAACGTTAACACCCAAATCCCAATGGTGCTAGAGGTACCATGACATCCATAGAGCTTCTGGAGAGGCTGGAAAACCAGGTATTTGTTTTCTTTTAGGCTTCCTCTAGACCCCAAGAGTCAAGATGATTGAAAAGACTGAGAACTCCATCAGTCTCTTGTGAATTTGGTTAACTGAGTCAGTTCCTGCAGCTTAACTCCCTCTGTGTTCATTGACCCCATTCAAGTCCCTAAGTGGTAAGGCTGGGAACCAGACCTGGAACTCTAGTGACCCTACCAAGGAATGCCACCCTGTGAGGTTGACTCTCTCTTGAACTTTATTCTTAAATGCCAGAGGAGGAATTTAGCAGGGGACCCTGGGTTTCCACCAAAGTAAACATTGGCATTTCTATAATACTGAATGCAAATGCTAGAAGGGATCTTACAGGACTAGTCATTCTATTTCATAGATAGACAATTTGCAGCCGGTACACAAACTCAGTTTTCCTGGCTTTCCAATGTGCTTTCCACCTCACCACGCTGCCTCCTGTGTCTGGGTAGCTCTGAGTGAACATTTTTGTTCACTAACATTTTTGTTCACCTAACCCTGAACATTTTTGAGACAGAGCAAAGGAAGAAGTAATAGTAACTAAGTTCATTTATACCCCTTTTGTAGATTCCACATATAAGCAATATCATTTGATATTTGTCTTTCTGTGTCTAACTTACTTCACTCAAAAGAATCTAAAAAAAGAGTGGATATATGTATATGTATAACTGATTCTCTTTGCTGTACAGCAGAAACTAACACAACACTGTAAACCAACTATACCCCAATAAAAATTTTAAAAAGAAGTATACCCCCAAAAATTTTTTTTAAAAAGAGGTAACAGTGAGGGCCTGCAAGCCCTGGAACTTTTTTTAACCCCTGAAACAGGGCTGGCTTAAGCAGTCTTTTTTGGATGACAATCTCCTTCAGGTAAACGTTTCTTCTTTCATATTGCTTCCTTGTCCCTTTGATCCTCTTCCTGTTGAGAAGGGGTGGCTTATGTCATGTCACAGTGGAAGGAGAGCAGTGGGACCTCAGATCCCCTGGGATCTTCTGACTCTTTTCTGGTCAGCCATTCAGGGGAATGGCTGCACTGGTGGGATCCTTGAACTAGTGACCACTAAGATGTAACTGGTCCTGTCTGGCCTTTTGGGTTTACATACTATTCACCCCTGGAGCCCATTGGTCACAGTCTTAAAGTTCTTACCTACAATCACCTCTCTGACCTGACCCCAGACTTGTATTGATCTTCTCATGTGTGGGACATCTGTAAATTTCTGGATCCGCTGCATACCGTGCCCAGGCCATGAAGAGCCAAATTCTTGTATCTATCCACCTTCCTCCATCACTGCTGGGCTATCATATCACTTTCCCAGTACCCCAAAGTTCTAAACAGGGAGTGAGGAAGAAGTTTTTTGCTTTTAGATTTCCATGTGTAATAGCCTCCCACTTCCAGGACCTGAGCTTACAGAGGGTGGTCAGGACTCACGTGTTTCAAAGTACCTTCCTCTCCATCAGCCTTCTTTCTCTTCCCAGGATCTACTTAGACAGAGGGGGTAGGTTTCTTTCCCTTTCTTTTCTTTTGTGGTAGAGACTTCCCTCATGTCATAGTCAACTCCTTTCTCTGGGCCACTAAGGCCAATAACTAAGCCTTAATGGTGGAAGAATAACATATACACATAATAGAAGAGACCCCATGATCCGTGTTGGCAAGGAATGGCTTTTGATTCACAAGCCTTGGGAGGACTAGGAACTGCAGCTTAGCAAGGAAGGAAGTACACTGGCTCCAATTACATTGGCAAAATATTATGTCTATCACACAGATAAAAGCAAAGATGCTCTGGTCAAAACAGGAGAATGGGCCCAGGGGATGGCCATTCAATACCCCTCTCTCACTGCTGACCCAAAAGTATGTCCAAGACTCCCTAGGACTCAGTGGAGCACAAGTAGAAAAGGACCATACCTGGGTAACCCTGGGAAGCTCCTTTTCTGTGCCTGGACTTCAGTTTCCTGGACTGCAAAATGAGGAGCATGAACTACATAATCTGAAATCTTGTCAAATGTTCTGGTTAATCAATTTTTTAAAAAAAAAATATAGACCCAGAAAAAAAATCTGCTTAGCACTAAAGCTCTGCTAGGCAAAACTGTTTCTTTTCTGATGATTCAGGAGACACTGAGGATCTGCAGTACCTCTGGGTCATCAATAGGAACATCAATCCTCACATCCTGGAGCTGCACCAAAATGTGGATTTGTAAGACTTTCCAATTGATTGAACGTCAGATAAATCAGCTTTTTCAGCAACAAACCTCTATTTACTTTATCCTGGAAATTTATTTTTAAAAAAGAAATTGACAGGATTTGTATTTGTAAATTAATTTAATTGTTACACTCACAAAGTTCATTTTCATTTTCTTATCCTGAATATTTTTTAAGATTTGCATATCTGATATAGCTATAATATCACAGTTAACATATAATGAACTCTTTCTCTGAGGATGTTATGTGCAAAATCCCTCTGCATATGAAAAGAAATACTTGAAATTGTCTTTGATTTGAATGTTGAACAAGTAAAATGTTTCCACAATGTCTTATCTTTCATTTTACTAAGGCAAGATGGAGCTCTAAACTTGATTAGAACGTGTTTGTGGGCTCTGGTGGGGAACAAAATAAAGACACCTGCAGGAAAATAACAATCGAGAACCTTTTTCTCTGTAGCAAAAATCATGCTTCATTTCAATCTGTAAAGGTCACAGTCTTTGTTGGAAACAACAGTCTACTCTTATCTACAGTGAGATAGCAGCTCCCCCATGAGGCCTCATCCAGAACTGAGAGAAACAAACAGAATAAAGATAGAAGCAGAATTTTTGGTCTAAGATATCACCGTGAGTGCGTCCCTTGAAGCTCGGGATGGGTGTGAGTTCAGGGTGGATAGAGGGGTGAGGGATCTGATCTAATGCTTCTTTGGAAACATCCCATTCTCTTTTCTACATGAAATTCTCTGGTTGAAAAGAAAATTGACTTCTGGTGAAATATATAAACTACAGACTCAAACATTTTAAAATGTAGGCGATCCATTGATGTTAGCAATGATTTCTAAAGGGAGTTAGAGAACAAGAGAAGAGGGAAGGGGGAAAGGGAAAAGAGAGATTGAGAGGAAAGTGAAGGGGTGGGGAGAGAGGAGGGGGAGAGAAGGGTGAGGGTAGGAGAGAAGAGAACAAGATAAAGAAAGAGATGAGAAAAGGCAAGAGAAAGAGGAGGGAGAGAGAGGGAAAAGCCAGAGACTGAACTTCACATGGTCAGCACCTCAGCTTAGCTCACTCGGGCACTTCATTTTCTCAAAGTCAATCATCCTCTTGAGGACCTGATTGAGGCCAACGAAGTTCACTGACAAAGCAGAAACCGACAGATCCCTGTTGTGTGGAGGAAATAGCTCTCTGCTCTGTGACTGGCCTGCACCGCACACTAGGAACGAGGTAGCTGGGAAACCCACGTTTCCGAAGGTTACTTTTCCAGTATGGAGTGAGAGCCAAGGGACTGGCCAAACTGCTGGGCCACTGTCTCCAGGCTGGGATAAGGGCTGGAGAAGTCATCACCTCCCCTCCATTCCCCTGGAGCCCCTGCCAAATTCCTGCTCTTTAGGGCGCTTTCCAGCTGCATTGGGGCCCCACCCTTCTGTTATGACAACACAACACCACCTGGGAGCAGGCGTTCCAACGGGTCTCTCTGGCTGAAGTCAAGGACTGCTCTAGTCTCATTGAAGGAAACCCCGCCCGGGCCTCTCTCAGGGTGGATTACTGCTAGCAGACCCTCTCACGACTCATCTCTTCTTGCTGGATCTTGTTTGCTTTCCTCAGCAGGGAGTGATGCAAATGTCCCTGCTCCCTACCTAGTTTGGGCATCGCATGCCCCTTAACTGGACTGTCCTTAACGCATCTTAGAGGGCCCAAAGATGGCAGCCCCAGGGCTTACAGTTGAATAGTAGCAGAACCCTGGCCTGTTTTTCACAGGGCAATTACACCAACCTGGTTTACACAACAAATTCTGTTGCCTCCTTCCTCTGGCTGCACCGCCCCCCCACCATGTGAGAAGAGTCCACAGAGCTGGAGGATGCGCCTACCTGCAGCCCATGCTCAGCCCTTTTGGTTACCAGTGTGGGCACCCAGGACCCAAGAATTCACTTCCCAAATGACCTCAGCGTGCTTCCAAGGCCTGCTCAGGAGTCTCTATGACATCTGTCCTCCTAGGGTCAACTACACCCAGGAGTGTGCATCCCTAGATATGAGGGGTTGCCACGGCACGGCCATTTAGAGAGGGCTGGAATATATGGTCTGGGGTGTCCACATGCTTCTGCAGGAGATCCCTCCTGATACCTGGGGCTAAGCTGCGTTGGGAAGAGAAATGCACCATCACCTTCATGCACAGAGCTCTGAGCAGTCTTAGAATTCTAAATTGGATCATCCCTTCAAGAGTATTATTAAGGTAGATTTGTCAAGGCAGAAGGATAGAACATATTTCATGTAATCACCTGTAAGTATGATTTATAACTTAAATATTGAGATAAAATGATATGTGAGCCTCCATTTGTACTATTGTCCCAGGATCTGCAAATGTTAGGAGTCGGCCTGCCCTCATATGCTGACTATAGGTGACTTGCCAAAAATAATATCTAAATATGATTTTAGTTGTAGATATAGTGTTTCTTTTCTTCCATCTCTTTCGCATTTGAAATACATCTTTGCACCTAAGAACTCTACAAGGGCTGAGTGTTTGGGGTACTTTGTTATGGCAGCCCTAACAAATTAATACAGGCTCTTAAAGGAAGACATTCAAAATCTCCCACATGGAGAAAACCTGCCTCATCCAAACACAGCATAATTTCCTTCCTTTACATTATCTGAAATTTCTAGTCATGCTATTTGCTCTGCATCCAGCTCCCTCCTCTTGGCCTGTACCACTGCCATCACCCTCCCTGTTTGGGACAGGCATCAGTATACCTTTAGGGCCTCCAATTACTTCCCTGCAAAGACTCCAGTGGTGGCAACTAGTTGGGTGTATGGTTGATCAACTTCTAGATTCTGTCCTATTGACCTAATCTAAAATGCTTCCCAGAAGGAAGGCTTGCAGCTCTTCAGATCAGGAAGCCATTTATTACTGGGAATCTTTTTGCAATTTAGGTCAAGGGGAACCCTTTTGTCAGCTTTTTATTATCCTTCCCTCTCTTCTGGCACAGTTAAAATTTCAAAACACGTTACTCATCACCAGAAACAAGCTGCTGACCTGACTGGATGTATCTGTGTCTGAGTTTTCAGGAACCGAATATCCAAGAGAATTCATAATTTGTTTCGCCACTTCGGTGTTTTCTAGTTCCGAGGTAGATTTAGTGTCAGAGGTTAAACTTTCAGGCGCCATTCTTCCTGCATTATTTGACAGTACAATTCTTAATTAATGCTGTAATTTCACCACTTGTCCCTTAATTAAATTCCCTGTCAGATGATCCTCTTGTCTTGCACAAACATGTGCGTGCGCATGTGTACACACACACACACCCTAAACAAGTGTGTTTGGAGATAGAAATGGAGAACACAGGAGGGCAGGTGCCATTCACATAGACTGTGATGTGAATGGGCCTCCCTGGACTTGTTCAGCGTCCAACCTGGAACCCATATGAGGTGGCCCTGGAGCAGACAGAGTGACAGGGAGAGGAAAATATGTGCACAAGCTCAACTTCAGAAGTTCTGAGCTGCTGAGAGCCTAACAACCTGGGACCAGCCAGCCAACACTAATGTTAATTACATCTTATCACAAGCTTAAAACTTAATAACCAGTGGCAAAAAGAGAGTTTGAAAAAACATCTTCACTGTGAAACTGTATCTTTCAACTAAGTGTATGTGTGTGGGCGTGTGTGTGTGTGTGTGTGTGTGTGTGTGTGTGTGTGTGTATAATCTCATATTTGGTAGACTTATACCATGTTGGACAATTTTTTAGTCAATTTAACCAATGAAAAAAAAATCAAACATGGTGGCTTAAATTTAAAAACACATTAGTTAGGACCATCATTAGTTAATTCATGAACAAATGATGTAGTAAAAAGACTGGCTTTGGAGCCAAACAGACTAGGATTAAAATCTTAGATCTTCTACTTAACATCTATGTGGCCTTGGGCAAGTCAGTTAACGTAAGCATCAGTTTACTCATCTGTAAAATGGCAACAATTATATCAGCTTTGCCCAGTTAGTATGAGCACAGTCTGTAGAGTGCGTGCTGTATATAGGCACTCAATAAACAGTACTTACCCTACATGACTGTGTGCTGTAGCAAGAGTCACAAAGTCTCAGATCACCAAAGAGGAAAAGGTGTTAGGAGTTCAGTCATTATAGAGTGTGGACTTATCAAGCAGTTTTGAAGGATCCAAGAGGAAGACAATGCCAGTGCTAAGGAGAGCACTGGGTTGGTGAAGCCCCATCACGCTAACTCCATATTTGAAACACAGATCACATCACAAGATTCCTGATTTTCCATCAAGGCCTTCCTCTATATTTTATCCAGGGGCCAAGATGTTGGCTTTTGAAAAAGATTGCATTCTGAACTAGGGCTAGATGGAGACTGCCAGATTTGAGGGAGGGACGGTCTCTATAGTATAGCCCTTTTCACCACCTTTCCTGTCATGTGTGCACTTTATTTTTTCTGCCATGCCAGCCTCATACTGTTTTCATCATCAGACACCTGGCCTTCAGCAGACAACAGGCTTTTCTGGAAGGCCAGTCAGTTTGCATTGGTAAAACTATCCAGTGGAAGTGACAAAGCAGGCTCCTGAAACAATAAATCTCTCAGGGACCTCAAGAAAACAGCCACAGTTTTATGCTCCACTGGAAGAATATACATAGATGACAATAACTCTTTCTTTGTAAACAAACAAACAAAAACAAATCCCTAATCAGTCTAGTTCTTCTGGGTACAGATGGAGAGACGGCCTCCTAACTTGTTAGTAGAAAGCAAATGGAATTCAGTAGTTCATTTTCATTCCGTCAATCAATCTTTTTCTCTCCCTCCCCTCCTCCACTCCTTTCTACCCCCTCCCTCCCTCCTTCCCCTCCTCCCTCCCCCACAAAGACATTCTTAGGAAAGACTACTTAGATTATTTTTCATAATGCCTTTGCACATGACATGGTTGTCAAAGACTTACATTTGTTCTCTAATATCAAAAGCTTTAGTGCAAACAGCCTAAAATATGAGATGACAACATTGGAAACACAATTGCTTTTAAAATGGGAAATGGTAATCCTTGAACATACAGTAGCAGAATCTCAGAAGCTCTGAGTCACAATATGTACCTTTAGAAATTATCTACTTCAACTCTTACGTGATGCCTGGATTCCAACTACTTTATCCCGAGGAAGGGGTCCACTAGCCTCTGCATGAACACCCGTCCAGGGATGAGGAAATCAGTGTATTCTGGGGTAAACCCATCTGTCAGTGGCCAATTAGAATTGTCATAAAATTCTTCACAAAATTACAAAATCACAGCAGCTTCATAAATAGGAACTGTTACACAAGTAGAATGTTAAAGATAGTTATTAATATTTGAAATACATCAATTCATAAACTTTCTCTAAATGATGATGTTTCTTTGTATTACCAAAAGAAATCTATGGTGATAATATTACTCAGAGTTTTGAGCTACATGAAACTATGCAATGATGGGATAACAAAAAAGGTCAAATGCATCTAGGGAAAGACCCTAGGCTTAAATGGGATGGCATCTCTGGACTCACTACAGAGGAAGACTTGTAACTTCTCGGGTTAACAACAACCTTATCATTTGCTCCCTTGACTCCAACCCCTTCTACATCTTCTGGAAAGTTCTCTACCATTTATCCCCATCATTCATTCAACACATATTTATTTAATGTCTATATATGTGCCAAACACTGCTGGAGTCGCTGATGATGCATCAGTGAACAAAACAGACTTTCTAGTGGTATTTTTATCTTATCCTTTTTCCTTGTTGACCCCACATCTCTACCGAGCTTCCACCCAGACCCTCTACTTTCTTGTCATCTAAACTGTTCCAAGAGGTGTTCACCCTTCCTCCCTTTCCACTCACTCTCCCTCTTGCTGCTGTGTGCACACATGCCCCCTATTCCACTTCCACTGCCCTCCCTCTGGTCCCCATGATTTCATAATTTCCCGACCTACCAGACTCGATCTCTCACCTGCATCTGATGCTGTTCATGGCTCCCCAACTGTTTAAAGCCCTCAATTGCCTTGCTTCCGTGACACTCGTCTCTCCTGGCTCTCTGTTTTTCCCTCCTTTCCACTGCCTACTCTTTAAATGTTGACAACTCCAAGGGTTTAATTCTCAGCCGAATGCTTTTCTCACTTTACACACATTTCCAGGGTGATTTCATTTCCTCTTTGGAGTTGAACTACTATGTCAGACCTTTCCTAGCTTCCAACCCATACACCCAACTGCCTAATGAACCTGTCCACCTGGATGTCTCACAGGTATTTCTATCATAAATATCCAAAATCTTCCATACTTTTTGGGAAAAGGTCCCCTCTCTCTGTTTTCTCCATACCCATGAATAGCACCATTATCCACCAGTTACCCAAGCTAGAGACTTAGACTTTGTCCTCAACCTTCCCACTCTCTCATCCTCCAAATTGAATCAATCAAGTACTACTGATTTTATCTTTTAAATGTTTCTAGAATCTGCACACTCTTCTCCTCCCTGGTACGACTGTTTATTTCATGGCCTCACCTCCACTTGCATATACTGCTGTAACTGCCCTCTTGCTAGTGTCAATGTCCTCTAGCCAAAGACCACCAGCTGCACGCCTGTAGTGGAACAAGTTGGGTTCATTACTCACTGCAGTGAGACACAACACATACCAAGGGGAACAAGGGTTATCTCAGTACGAGGGTGTTGAACTAATTATAGGAGTTAGTAGTCTAGTTGGTCTAAGGAAGTGGGGCTTTACTCTGGATTGAATGCTGTCAGAAAATAAATAGGGACAATTTTATGATTGGTTATCTCAGTAAATCTTATGTATATGGAGAACAGACTAGAGCAGAAATAAAGCTGGAATTGGTAAAGAAGTGTCAGTCAACCATGTTAGCAGAAAGAGGAGGGCGTTTGGGATTTTATGGGTGGCACAGCAACCTTGTTTTTGTCTGTGCTTAGACAAAATTTGACAAAATTCTGAAGTGGCCTTGTTTTCCTTCACTTTATCATGGTCTCAGAAGGCCTTTGCCTGTGAGTGTCAGGCCAGCTTCCACATATCAGTGGTTGCTCTTTTATTTCTTCTTTCTCATTAGGATCCCTATTTTAATTCCAGGCTTCTCCTGATTCACCTCCCACACTTCAGCCAAGAAAATCTCATCTAAACACAAATCTGATTGCATCACATCTAAACTCCTTCATGCAGCCCTGCCTCCGCTGTCACTGCCATCGTGAAGGCACACGTTATTTATGTTTCACTCCATGTAACTCAGTTTTCAGTATGATAAAAGATGGCTAACAGTCATCGTCTCAAAGTCATACCAATTTGGTTGAGATCACGAGAACACGCGCCATAGTCGCACTACTTATAAATCCCCACAGATTTTAAAGACTGATGTGATGTATTTGGATCAAAGACCAGTAGATGGTGTAAATTCATCATCAAAGGCATTTTTGCTTATTAAGTGCACATTTCAAATGAGGCTAAGATAAGAATTCATCAAATTGAGCTGAGCACACTCACCCTTGTCCTCAAGAAATTTACAGCATAATATAACCAATCTAGGTCAAGCCACACATATTGAGAGTGGGCATTAAGCAAATAAAATATTGAAATTAAATATTTTTATTATGTTCATGGTGAGTAAAGAGTAGTGACAAGGAAAGCAAGAATTATAAGGCTTTTATATTGTAGGACAAGTAACCACCAACCTATATCTTTTTTCTTTTCAGGAGCGACGAGAGCTTCATTCACACTGAGCGGACAGGCCAATATTCGGGCCACCAGGCCATTGGTCAGGCGCCTGGGAGGGCAGCAGGGGACATGTGAGCGGGTTAGCCTGGCTCAGGCAGGTAGGCAAACAACAGGCAAAGGAGATGCTGTTGGCGGCTTCCCTGTGAAGAGTGTAGAATCCCTCCAGGCCTACATCTGTGGCTTAGAACTCAGCGTCCACCATGTGGAAAGCTGAGCTGCCTGAATGAGGCTGGCCTCCTTCAGTGTAAGTGTCGAAGTAGTGTCAGGGAGTGTGTGGATCCGCTCTCTCCACACTGAGGAAGGATGCGTGTTTCAACTGTGATCCAACTGTGATCCAACTGCAGCAGCTTGGTGAAGAGGTTGGCCCTGACACTGCCCAGTAATGGTGCACGGCTCAACAGGGTCTTAACTTGGAGAAATTCGAGAAGATGGAATCAGAGCTCATCTAACTGTGAAGATAGATTAAGTTCAAAACCTACTGATCCCCTATCATGGAAATGGCACTATATTCAATTCTAAAGAAAATGCAGTGATAAGAAAAGGCAAAGTTCTGTCCCTCAAAGAGCTTACAACCTACTAGAAGGAATAAGACAAGCACAGAAACAGCTACCAGACAAAGTGTGATGTGATGAGTGTCAGCTGGGTGCATGTTCTCATTCTGGGGAGAGTCAGAAGCTTTTACAGATGAAGTTGCTTTTTAAACTAGGCATTAGAACAATTTCAATAGCCAATACAGTTCTGAAGCTCAGGAAGAAAATCTGACTCAGGTTTGGAAGTTAGAGTCATAGGATGGAATAAATTCATCTCCAGAGAGAAGAAACTATTAGCACAGAGGATGAAAATCCATGTGTAAGGGGTAGGCAGGAAAGAAGAAAGAGCCACTGAATGAGACTGAGGAGGAATGCTGAGAACGGTAGCAGGAGAACAAGAGACTAGCGTCATGGGTACTGAGGGAGGTAAGAATTTCAAGAACTATGAGAGTGTCAATAGGATAAGTGTCAAAAACTGCAGAAAGGTTCACAGGAATGGAGACTAAAGCTAGGATTTGGCAATCAGGGGGTCCACGATAACCTTACTAAGAGCTTCATTGAACTGACAAATGGATAGAGTGAATAAAAACTTCTCTTTGAACAAGACTAGCTTGAACGAGAGAAATTATTGAGTGAAGGAGTTTTGTTTTGTTTTGTTTTGTTTTAGTGCTCATAGTTGTAAGAACAGCAGAGAGATAATTGTTGGAAAAAGGTCCCAAGGGGGCAGGAAGATACGGAATTCAAATGATATTTGGATATCCTAGAGAGAACAATGTGCAGAAATCAGAAGAAGGGAACAGTACAAGTCAGTCCAAAAAAGGTAAGAGAGGGGAGTTGGGGAAGCTCATCCCTGACTCCTTCTGTCATCTCTTGTCTCTCGGATGTATGAAGGGGATCAGCATGGCTCTGAACTCCACAGTCCTGGATTCTAGTCCCAGTTCAGTCAATTGTTACCTCCATGCACGTCAGTATATTATTTACTCTCTGAGTCTCCAGTTTTTCATCGGTAAAACTGAGAAAACAATTATTTCCCTGCCACAATCTTTCCATAATAATAATGCCTGTAAAGGAAACTGCAGAGGGCCTCGCACATAGTAGGTGCACAATAAATGATAACTATTACTATTATCATTTTTTACAGCATAAGAAAATTATTATTATTTTCTAATACATACAGTGGGGAGAATAGTACCTATCACACAGGTTTCCTGGGAAAATAAAAGACGATCTGTGTGAATCCCAAGTCAGCCTTCTCCTTTGCAAGGAGCACCTTCTTCTAAGATACACTGTTCACATCTGCGCCCTAATCTCCCACCTCGCAGCTGCTCCTTGCTATTCTCAGCTCGGCCATGAGCCACCTCTTTCTTGGATGCTGGTCGCCTCCAGACAGGCTTGAGCACAGTCGCCCACTATACAGCACGCTGCTCCCTGCACATGGGCATCAGCGGTGGGGCCAATATGGGGCAATTCACACTTCCGGGTGCAGCCCCGTCCCTTGACTCCTCACGCCTCCACCACTGAAGGCAGTGGCAAGGTGAGCCTTTACTGAGGAGCTGAGAGTAAAGGGACTGCAACACAGAAGGGAAAAGATTTAGAACTGTACTCTTCATATATCTATCTGTTCCCATGGCCCAGGAGAAAAGCACCCCCAAAAGGTAAACTCTTCACAGAGTTCCCATTTTGGATATTCCCAGATCTGAGCCTTTTTGCTCAATTCCACAAGTCCATCCTCCTGGACTCTCAGCACAGCAGTCTGAGTGGCCTTTTGTCCAATAAACCGGGTCCACCCCCCCTCCAAGATCTTCCTGCCAATGGAAAGAGCAGAACGAGGGGTCATTCTGCCCACCCAGAGTGCAATCGAACACCAAATATACACCGCTCTCCTCCCTCCTGAAAAGCTCCCCTACATACTGCAAACAAGTTACAGTGAATTCCTTTAACTTGCTCTATATGTGTATGTATACGTATATGTGTGTGTGTGTGTGTATGTATACACACACTCAGATACATACACACACCTCTGCTGACTAATTTCTTGCTTTTAACCCCATCTTTATACCTGTGTTGTTTTTGTTTTGTTTTGTTCTTTTTGGCCACGCTGCGCAGCCTGTGGGATCTTAGTTCCATGACCAGGGATTGAACCCGTGCCCCCCACCAGTGGAAACGTGGAGTCTTAACCACCGGACCACCAGGGAAGCCCCTTTATACCTGTGTTTATATCTTCCTCCCTGTCCCCCCCACCATACTATGCTTCAATCATGAATTATTTGACAGGCTTCAATACACTATGCTTCCTGTTGCCTCTGAGCCTTCGTAAATGCTGTTCTTTCATGCAAAATCCTGACTGGAAACACTTCAAGGGAGAATGAGAGGAAAGGCTGGAAGGAAACAGACACTGTCAGACATTGCTAGTGGGATTCATATAGGACGTCCTCTGTAAAGGGCTCTCCTACCAAATTTCAGCTGATTCTGGGATGTTATTTATCAGTTATATCCCCACATGTACAAAATTATGTACATATATTTTATATATATAATGTACATATCTATACATATCTTCATACATTATATACAGTATACAATCTAGATTCAATCTGAGTAAGAAGAAAATTGCCCTAAATTAAACTTGATCTGCATAGAACTCAACAGGAAAAGGCAGTGTGAGACCCAGAACAAGGGGCAAGGAAAACAATTACAGAGCTATTATGCACCTAGCACTGGCTCCACAAACAACCTGCACGAGCTCTGAAATGACCTCTTTCCTCTACCTAGGTATCACATTCCTAGATGTCACCAAGCTGTTTTCTCTAAGATGAAAGGAAGTAAACAAGGATTTACGGTCCTCCTGACCAAACACACTCCTCCAATTACGTACGTAAAGGAGCTACTGTAGCACCAGGCACCTAGTAGACTTTCACTACATAGTCGCTATTATTATTGACTGGTCCTGACTGTATCACCCATACACTGAGAAGTTGGAGCTTCGACCTTTCTAATAGCCCTGCACTTTTTGAAGCCTAATTCTCTTTACAAAACATAAGCTTCACAGACTTTGCCATCAAGCTTTGTTTTTTCTTTTGTAAAACACGTTTTATTTCTAGGTTGTTTAGAGCTTGTGGATATAAACCACACTCGTCACAGACTGTCAAACAGTCCCCTGTGTGCCTGTTCTCTTTACAGTAAGATTTTTTCTAAGTGAGTTGTGAAATGTTACACTCAGCAAATGTGATTAGGTCAAGGCAAAAGAAATCAAAACCCTGACTTTTAACCTCTTGGGTGAAACCTTTACAAACAGAGTTGAAGCTATTTGGTTGTTTTTCGCCATATCATTTAAGTTTTTTTTAATTATGCATTTTTTACTTAAAATATACATCAATTTCTCCAAATTGGTTAAAAAGGCTGAGATGTAGGGACTTCCCTGATGGTCCAATGGTAAAGACTCTGCGCTTCCAATGCAGGGGGTGCGGGTTCGATCTCTGGTCGGGGAACCAAGATCTCTCTTGCCATGCGGCACAGCCAAAAGATAAAAAATAAAAGGCTTAGATATAGAATGAAAAAAATCAGATATATCAGAAAAACACCAGCAAGCTAACTGATGGGCTCAGAACTCAAAAGACATGACCTTCGTTTCCAATTTCCCACTTGTAGTATGGAGCCCTTACTCATAGAACTTATGTCACAATTGTGCTCTGAGGGTTAGTTTAGGCTTTCAGAGAAACCAGTGAATTTCCATCAATTTCACATTCAGGAAAAGGTGAGAAAGGAACTACAGTTTATTGAGTGATTGCTTCTTGCTGGGTACTTCTATTAGCATTCCCTCATTTAATCCTCACAACAACCATGTAATATAGGGATCACATCAACTCCACAGCTGAGGAAATAATCTATTAAAGGTCACACTCTTTGTAACTGATGGTCTTTACAACCAACCCCAAGTTACTGCAGGTACTGGAAAACTGTCTAAAATTCTCTTGCTTCATTAATTCAAAGAAGTCTGGTCCCAATCAACTCAAGTGAGTGATTCCAGACTATAGTTCAAGGCAAGAATATACAATGGACAAAAGACAGCCTCTTCAATAAGTGGTGCTGGGAAAACTGGACAGCTACATGTAAAAGAATGAAATTAGAACACTCCCTAACACCATACACAGAAATAAACTCAGTGGGCTTCGCTGGTAGGGCAGTGGTTCAGAGACCGCCTGCCGATGCAGGGGACATGGGTTTGTGCCCCAGTCCAGTAGGATCCCACATGCCACGGAGCAGCTGGGCCCGTGGGCGATGGCCACTGGGCCTGCGCGTCCGGAGCCTGTGCTCCGCAATGGGAGAGGCCACAACAGTGAGAGGCCCGCGTACCGCAAAAATAAAAAAACAAATACATAAATAAATAAATAAACTCAAAATAGATTAAAGACCTAAATGTAAGGCCAGACACTATCAAACTCTTAAAGGAAAACATAGGCAGAACACTCTATGACATAAATCACAGAAGGTCCTTTTTGACCCACCTCCTAGAGAAATGGAAATAAAAACAAAAATAAACAAATGGGACCTAATGAAACTTAAAAGCTTTTGCACAGCAAAGGAAACCATAAGCAACACGAAAAGACAACCCTCAGAATGGGAGAAAATATTTGCAAATGAAGCAACTGAAAAAGGATTAATCTCCAAAATTTACAAGCAGCTCATGCAGCTCAGTATCAAAAAAACAAACAGCCCAATCCAAAAATGGGCAGAAGACCTAAATAGACATTCCTCAAAGCAGTTATACAGATGGCCAACAAACACATGAAAGAGAGAGACGGGCGCGAGTCGCGGCTGAAAGCACGGAGCCCAGAGACGGGCGTGGGACGCTGGGGCTGCTGCTGCTGCCGCCAAGAAGCCTGTGTGCGAGCGCAGGTCACTGTCCACACCGCCCTTCCGGGAGCCTGTGCAGCCTGCCACTGCCGGGGTCCCGGAATCCAGGGGCGGCTTCCCTGGGAGAACGCACGGCGCGCCTCGGGCTGGTGCAACGTCACGCCGACCTCTGCCGCTGCAGGCTCGCCCCGCACTCCGTGCCCCTCCCTCCCGCCCGGCCTGAGTGAGCCAGAGTCCCCGAAGAGGCTGCTCCTTTAACCCTGTCCTGTCTGAGCGAAGAACGGACGCCCTCCGGCGACCTACACGCAGAGGCGGGGCCAAATCCAAAGCTGAGACCCAGTAGCTGTGAGAACAAAGAAGAGAAAGGGAAACCTCTCCCAGCAGCCTCAGAAGCAGCGGATTAAAGCTCCACAATCAACTTCATGTACCCTGCATCTGTGGAATACATGAATAAACAACAAATCATCCCAAATTGAGTAGCCAGGAGTCAGTGCTGTGCCTCTGAGGTGGGAGAGCCAACTTCAGGACACTGGTCCACAAGAGACCTCCCAGCTCCACATAATATCAAACGGCGAAAATCTTCCAGAGATCTCCATCTCAACACCAGCACCCAGCTTCACTCAACGACCAGCAAGCTACAGTGCTGGACACCCTATGCCAAACAACTAGCAAGACAGGAACACAACCCCACCCATTAGCAGAGAGGCTGCCTCAAATCATAAAAAGTCCGCAAACACCCCAAAACACACCACCAGACGTGGACCTGCCCACCAGAAAGACAAGATCCAGCCTCATCCACCAGAACACAGGCAGTAGTCCCCTCCACCAAGAAGCCTACACAACCCACTAAACCAACCTTAGCCACTGGGGACAGACCAAAAACAACGGGAACTACGAACCTGCAGCCTGCAAAAAGGAGACCCCAAACACAGTAACATAAGCAAAATGAGAAGACAGAAAAACACACAGCAGGAGAAGGAGCAAGATAAAAACCCACCAGACCCAACAAATGAAGAGGTAATAGGCAGTCTATCTGAAAAAGAATTCAGAATAATGATGGTAAAGATGATCCAAAATCTTGGAAATAGAATAGACAAAATGCAAGAAACAGTTAACAAGGACCTAGAAGAACTAAAGATGAATCAAGCATCGATTAAAAACACAATAAATGAAATAAAAAATACTCTAGATGGGATCAATAGCAGAATAACTGAGGCAGAAGAACGGATAAGTGAGGTGGAAGATAAAATAGTGGAAATAACTGCTGCACAGCAAAATAAAGAAAAAAGAATGAAAAGAACAGAGGACAGTCTCAGAGACCTCTGGGACAACATTAAAGGCACCAACATTCGAATTATAGGGGTTCCAGAAGAAGAAGAGAAAAAGAAAGGGACTGAGAAAATATTTGAAGAGATTATAGTTGAAAACTTCCCTAATATGGGAAAGGAAACAGTTAATCAAGTCCAGGAGGCACAGAGAGTCCCATACAGAATAAATAAAGGAGAAATACACCAAGACACATATTAATCAAACTGTCAAAAATTAAACACAAAGAAATCATATTAAAATCAGCAAGGCAAAAACAACAAATAACACACAAGGGAATCCCCATCAGGATAACAGCTGATCTCTCAGCAGAAACTCTACAAGCCAGAAGGGAGTGGCAGGACATACTTAAAGTGATGAAGGAGAAAAACCTGCAACCAAGATTACTCTGCCCAGCAAGGATCTCATTCAGATTTGATGGAGAAATTAAAACCTTTACAGACAAGCAAAAGCTGAGAGAGTTCAGCACCACCAAACCAGCTTTACAACAAATGCTAAAGGAACTTCTCTAGGCAAGAAACACAACAGAAGGAAAAGAACTACAATAACGAACCCAAAACAATTAAGAAAATGGGAATAGGAACATACATATCAATAATTACCTTAAATGTAAATGGACTAAATGCTCCCACCAAAAGACACAGACTGGCTGAATGGATACAAAAACAAGACCCATATATATGCTGTCTACAAGAGACCCACTTCAGACCTAGAGACACATACAGACTGAAAGTAAGGGGATGGAAAAAGATATTCCATGCAAATGGAAACCAAAAGAAACCTCGAGTAGCAATTCTCATATCAGACAAAATAGACTTTAAAATAAAGACTACTAGAAGAGACAAAGAAGGACACTACATAATGATCAAGGGATCAATCCAAGAAGAAGATATAACAATTGTAAATATTTATGCACCAAACATAGGAGCACCTCAATACATAAGGCAAATACTAACAGCCATAAAAGGAGAAATCGACAGTAACACAATCATAGTAGGGGACTTTAACACCCCACTTTCACCAATGGACAGGTCATCCAAAATGAAAATAAATAAGGAAACACAAGCTTTAAATGATACATTAAACAAGATGGACTTAATTGATATTTATAGGACATTCCATCCAAAAACAACAGAATACACATTTTTCTCAAGTGCTCATGGAACATTCTCCAGGATAGATCATATCTTGGGTCACAAATCAAGCCTTGGTAAATTTAAGAAAATTGAAATTGTATCAAGTATCTTTTCCGACCACAATGCTATGAGACTAGATATCAATTACAGGAAAAGAGCTGTAAAACATACAAACACATGGAGGCTAAACAATACACTACTTAATAACGAAGTGATAACTGAAGAAATCAAAGAGGAAATTAAAAAATACCTAGAAACAAATGACAATGGAGACATGACGACCCAAAACCTATGGGATGCAGCAAAAGCAGTTCTAAGAGGGAAGTTTATGGCAATACAATCCCACCTTAAGAAACAGGAAATATCTTGAATAAACAACCTAACCTTGCACCTAAAGCAATTAGAGAAAGAAGAACAAAAACATCCCAAAGTTAGCAGAAGGAAAGAAATCATAAAAATCAGATCAGAAATAAATGAAAAAGAAATGAAGGAAACGATAGCAAAGATCAATAAAACTAAAAGCTGGTTCTTTGAGAAGATAAACAAAATTGATAAACCATTAGCCAGACTCATCAAGAAAAAAAGGGAGAAGACTCAAATCAATAGAATTAGAAATGAAAAAGGAGAAGTAACAACTGACACTGCAGAAATACAAAAGATCATGAGAGATTACTATAAGCAACTCTATGCCAATAAAATGGACAACCTGGAAGAAATGGACAAATTCTTAGAAATGCACAACCTGCCAAGACTGAATCAGGAAGAAATAGAAAATATGAACAGACCAATCACAAGCACTGAAATTGAAACTGTGATTAAAAATCTTCCAACAAACAAAAGCCCAGGACCAGATGGCTTCACAGGCGAATTCTATCAAGCATTTAGAGAAGAGCTAACACCTATCCTTCTCAAACTCTTCCAAAATATAGCAGAGGGAGGAACACTCCCAAACTCATTCTACGAGGCCACCATCACCTTGATACCAAAACCAGACAAGGATGTCACAAAGAAAGAAAACTACAGGCCAATATCACTGATGAACATAGATGCAAAAATCCTCAACAAAATACTAGCAAACAGAATCCAACAGCACATTAAAAGGATCATACACCATGATCAAGTGGGGTTTATTCCAGGAATGCAAGGATTCTTCAATATACGCAAATCAATCAATGTGATACACCATATTAACAAACTGAAGGAGAAAAACCATATGACCATCTCAATAGATGTAGAGAAAGCTTTTGACAAAATTCAACACCCATTTATGATAAAAACCCTGCAGAAAGTAGGCATAGAGGGAACTTTCCTCAACATAATAAAGGCCATATATGACAAACCCACAGCCAGCATCGTCCTCAATGGTGAAAAACTGAAACCATTTCCACTAAGATCAGGAACAAGACAAGGTTGCCCACTCTCACCACTCTTATTCAACATAGTTTTGGAAGTTTTAGCCACAGCAATCAGAGAAGAAAAGGAAATAAAAGGAATCCAAATGGGAAAAGAAGAAGTAAAGCTGTCACTGTTTGCAGATGACATGATACTATACATAGAGAATCCTAAAGATGCTACCAGAAAACTACTAGAGCTAATCAATGAATTTGGTAAAGTTGCAGGATACAAAATTAATGCACAGAAATCTCTGGCATTCCTATATACTAATGATGAAAAATCTGAAAGTGAAATCAAGGAAACACTCCCATTTACCATTGCAACAAAAAGAATAAAATATCTAGGAATAAACCTACCTAAGGAGACAAAAGACCTGTATGCAGAAAATTATAAGACACTGATGAAAGAAATTAAAGATGATACAAATAGATGGAGAGATGTACCATGTTCTTGGATTGGAAGAATCAACATTGTGAAAATGACTCTACTACCCAAAGCAATCTACAGATTCAATGCAATACCTATCAAACTACCAATGGCATTTTTCACAGAACTAGAACAAAAAATTTCACAATTTGTATGGAAACACAAAAGACCCCGAATAGCCAAAGCAATCTTGAGAACGAAAAACGGAGCTGGAGGAATCAGGCTCCCTGACTTCAGACTATACTACAAAGCTACAGTAATCAAGACAGTATGGTACTGGCACAAAAACAGAAAGATAGATCAATGGAACAGGATAGAAAGCCCAGAGATAAACCCACGGACATATGGTCACCTTATCTTTGATAAAGGAGGCAGGAATGTACAGTGGAGAAAGGACAGTCTCTTCAATAAGTGGTGCTGGGAAAACTGGACAGGGACATGTAAAAGTATGAGATTAGATCACTCCCTAACACCATACACAAAAATTAGCTCAAAATGGATTAAAGACCTAAATGTAAGGCCAGACACTATCAAACTCCTAGAGGAAAACATAGGCAGAACACTCTATGACATAAATCACAGCAAGATCCTTTTTGACCCACCTCCTAGAGAAATGGAAATAAAGACAAAAATAAACACATGGGACCTAATGAAACTTCAAAGCTTTTTCACAGCAAAGGAAACCATAAACAAGACGAAAAGACAACCCTCAGAATGGGAGAAAATATTTGCAAATGAAGCAACTGACAAAGGATTAATCTCCAAAATTTATAAGCAGCTCATGCAGCTCAATAGCAAAAAAACAAAAAACCCAATCCAAAAATGGGCAGAAGACCTAAATAGACATTTCTCCACATAAGATATACAGACAGCCAACAAACACATGAAAGGATGCTCAACATCTTTACTCATTAGAGAAATGCAAATCAAAACTACAATGAGATATCATCTCACACCAGTCAGAATGGCCATCATCAAAAAATCTAGAAACAATAAATGCTGGAGAGCGTGTGGAAAAAAGGGAACACTCTTGCACTGCTGGTGGGAATGTGAATTGGTACAGCCACTATGGAGAACAGTATGGAGGTTCCTTAAAAAACTACAAATAGAACTACCATATGACCCAGCAATCCCACTACTGGGCATATACCCTGAGAAAACCATAATTCAAAAAGAGACATGTACCAAAATGTTCATAGCAGCCCTATTTACAATAGCCGGAGATGGAAACAACCTAAGTGTCCATCATCGGATGAATGGATAAAGAAGATGTGGCACATATATACAATGGAATATTACTCAGCCATAAAAAGAAATGAAATTGAGCTATTTGTAATGAGGTGGATGGACCTAGAGTCTGTCATACAGAGTGAAGTAAGTCAGAAAGAGAAAGACAAATACTGTATGCTGACACATATATATGGAATTTAAGAAAAAAATGTCATCAAGAATATAGGGTACGTGGGCCTCTCACTGCTGTGGCCTCTCCCGCTGTGGAGCACAGGTTCCGGACGCGCAGGCTCAGCGGCCATGGCTCATGGGCCCAGCCGCTCCGTGGCACGTGGGATCTTCCCGGACCGGGGCACGAGCCCATGTCCCCTGCATCAGCAGGCGGACCCACAACCACTGCGCCACCAGGGAAGCCCTAATTTTACATAAGGAACTTCTTAACACCCCAAACCAGCTGAAGCTAAAAGGATTATTGCTGTCCTGCCTTGATGAGACCGTCTCACCATCATCACGACAAGACTTGGTTTGTTATTCCACATGTCATTCCAGACTATTTTAGAGCAGGCATATTTGAGTTTCTGGGCTTTTATATGAATATGTGAGAGACTTTTTCAATATTGTTTTTTACAACTGTTCAAAAACCAGACTTTGAGTTCAGAGTTGTCATCAACTTTCTTGCTGAAGTTCAATATACTGCCTTTCCTAACTTGCTACTTCTCTAGAGATCTGTGTAACACTGAAGCATGAAAATGTTTGTCCTCCAAAATATATTTTCCAAAGTGGTCCAAGACAAAAAAAAAAAAAAAAAAAAAAAAAAACATGAAAGAATGCTCAACATCACTAATAATAGAGAAATGCAAATCAAAACTACAATGAGGTTATCACCTCACACCGGTCAGAATGGCCATCATCAAAAAATCTGAAAACAGGGCTTCCCTGGTGGTGCAGTGGTTGAGAGTCCGCCTGCCGATGCAGGGGATACGGATTCGTGCCCCGGTCCGGGAAGATCCCACATGCCACGGAGTGGCTGGGGTCGTGAGCCATGGCCGCTGAGCCTGCGCGTCCGGAGCCTGTGCTCCGCAATGGGAGAGGCCACAACAGTGAGAGGCCCGCATACCACAAAAAAAAAAAATCTGAAAACAATAAATGTTGGAAAGGGTGTGGAGAAAAGGAAACCCTCTTGCACTGTTGGTGGAGATGTAAATTGATACAGCCACTATGGAGAACAGTATGGAGGTTCCTTAAAAAACTAAAAATAGAACTACCATACGACCAGCAATTCCACTACTGGGCATATACCCTGAGAAAACCATAATTCAAAAAGAGTCATGTACCACAATGTTCACTGCAGCTCTATTTACAATAGCCAGGACATGGAAGCAACCTAAGTGTCCATCGACAGCTGAATGGATAAAGAAGATGTGGCACATATATACAATGGAATATTACCCAGCCATAAAAAGAAATGAAATTGAGTTATTTGTAGTGAGGTGGATGGACCTAGAGTCTGTCATACAGAGTGAAGTAAGTCAGAAAGAGAAAAACAAATACCATATGCTAACACATATATGTGGAATCTAAGGAAAAAAAAAACAAGGTCACGAAGAACCTAGGGGCAAGACGTGAATAAAGGCACAGACCTACTAGAGAATGGACTTGAGGATATGGGAGGGGGGAGGGTAAGCTGGGACAAAGTGAGAGAGTGGCATGGACATATATACACTATCAAACGTAAAATAGCTGGCTAGTGGGAAGCAGCTGCATGGCACAGGGAGATCAGCTCGGTGCTTTGTGACCACCTAGAGGGGTGGGATAGGGAGGATGGGAGGGAGGGAGACGCAAGAGGGAAGAGATATGGGAACATATGCATATGTATAACTGATTCACTTTGTTATAAAGCAAAAACTAACACACCATTGTAAAGCAATTATACTCCAATAAAGATGTTAAAAAAACTAAAACAAATTAAAAAAAAAAGATCATAGGCTTGGGAGCCTGGATCCAAACCCAAGCTCTCCTATTCACCTGTTGTGTGTCCTTGGGAAAGTTACTTAACCTCTCTGTGCCTTAGTTTCATCATCTGTAAATAGAAGGAGTGCCTACCACCCATAAAATGATAATGATGGGTCACTGAGTTACTATTAGTAAAATACGAAAAACAGTACCTGATTGAGTGTAAAAGCTAAATAAATATATGATAGTGAAATAAAGTTTAAAAAAAGATGTTAAAAAATCTGAATTTAAAAAAACTCAAAAAAAGCAATTGAATTTGCATATGATCACTTTAAGCACCTAAAGTATTATTCTACCTTTTCTTAAAAGATTTATATTATATGTACACACCTGTGTCAGGTTTTTTTCCTCATAAGAAAGATGTGTTCAATTGTCTCACCTGCACAAGTAGACTGTTAATATTAATTGACAACTGACCTTATTCATGATTATATGCCAGGTATGAATCTCAGTCCAAAATGTCAAATATATAAGAAATATGACTTTCTTTGTTTTTCTACAATGCAAACTAATTTCTATTTTGAGCTCTGTTTCACTGAATGGCAAAAACATAATCTCAGTCAATTCGCTGTCTCCCTATTTCCCTAGGGTTGTATCTATATTCCAAGGACCTTCTAAAATGCCAAGTCAAAAGAGGGGTATGTAATCTGGCCCTGGAGCAAGCATGCATTCCCTGCAAGGATATTTTGTTACCTTAAGATCTCAAGCCTTTCTACAGCTTCTGTACTAGGACAAGAAACTCAATGAGACCATGTATGGACCCATCTGTGCAGACACCTCCCACAGTCATCCCCTTGCTGCTGGAGCTGTACCTGAAAATAAGAAACAGGGTGCAGGGCCCCTCTCTCCAGGGCCCACCAACATTTTTGCTCTAATTAAATTCCTTTTATTATTTCTTCCCTCCAACCTGTAGAAACCTCTTTCTGGTCCAGTGGGGGAAAGCCCCCATTTCTTTCCTTCTCGTACCCTTTGCCCTCCCTCCCAAATCTTCTATGTAACCCTAAGGGCTTAGCCTTTTGAAGCACACACTAGCAAGAGGACTTGCAAACTTTTTCTGCTTTCTGTCCTGTCATATCCCTCCCTTGATGATATTCCTCACTAATGAGCATAAAGACAGCTGCATGCTTGAAAAGAGAAATGAGAAAGAGGTAAATACCCAGAGGGGAGGAAAAACACAGCTTAATATCTCAAAAATATTACCCTGCCATCATTATCTGGCCTCTTATTGAAGGTCCATGCCCCTTATCCTTAGTAGCAATTCTGTTTTGGACAGACCTATTCATTCAGGAGGTGTTCAGTCATAAAACAGGGGCTCATGATCTCACCTAAAAGATAAGACATGTACTGTAAAAGGTACTTAACAGAGCAAAGAATTAATCATATATTAACAATCAAGCAAAACACAAGTAGAGGGCAAAAGGAATTCTGGGGAGGGAGGCCAAGGAAGTCAGGAGTATTTTTGTGAAGACTACCAATTATGTGACAAGCCTTGAAGGTCTATGGGTTTAGAAAACCTTCTAAGAAGGAAGAAGAAGGATACTACGGAAAAGGAAGTATGGAAATGATAACCTGCTTCTCTTATCCCCCCCTTTCCATCCATCCTATACATAGTTGCTGGAACAATTTTGCTAAAACAGCAATTTCATCATGACTTTCCAGTGCTCTCAACTAACTTTTTAGCCTGCTTTGCAAGACAGTATTACACAGCGGTTAAGACTGTGGGGCTTGAGAAAGATGGTGGACTGAAGATATGATATGCCTCCAGTATCTCATGAAACACTATGAAAACGACAGAGTTGAAAACACATATGCAGAAGGAAGACACAATAGAATCAACATTTTAGAACTCAGAAAGACAAAAATACAGGTGGTAACTGACTAAGCAAACACAAGAAAACTGAACCTTAAGCAGATTGTAGGGGAAGCAAAGAAACAGCCTGAATTGTACTAAAGGGTGTCCCTAAATCCCAAGAGTTGAACTGTACCAGGTACCTTTGAAAAAAGGGGCGGAGGAGAGGTTAAAAACATGAGAAGTGCTGGAAAGTCTGTCTATGAAGCCACTAGACCCCAGATCTGCAACTTCATGCTCTGTGTCCCATGGTTGTGTGACTGAATACCATTCTCCAAACTCATCAGAAAACCAGGGTATAGTCTGTGGAGAGGGTAAAACAGATGGTGTCTGGACTGGAGGACACTAGGCACAGATGACGGTGGAGATACCAGGATTAAGTAAAAGTCTCTGAGCACTGAATATTGAGACCTACAGCCTTCTCCATCAACTGGGTTCCCAGAACACCAGCAGCCAGTTTGTACACTCCAGGCAGGAGATAGGAGGATTTCTCTTTGCAGAATACATCTACCCCAACAGGAAAGATCTAAAGATACTGGGTCATCATCAAAAAATCTACAAACAATAAATGCTGGAGAGCGTGTGGAGAAAAGGGAACCCTCTTGCACTGTTGGTGGGAATGTAAATTGATACAGCCACTATGGAGAACAGTATGGAGGTTCCTTAAAAGGCTAAAAATAAAACTACCATATGACCCAGCAATCCCACTACTGGGCATATACCCTGAGAAAACCATAATTCAAAAAGAGTCATGTACCAAAATGTTCATTGCAGCTCTATTTACAATAGCCAGGACATGGAAGCAACCTAAGTGTCCATCAACAGATGAATGGATAAAGAAGATGTGGCACACATATACAATGGAATATTACTCAGCCATAAAAAGAAACAAAATTGAGTTATCTGTAGTGAGGTGGATGGACCTAGAGTCTGTCATACAGAGTGAAGTAAGTCAGAAAGAGAAAAACAAATACCGCATGCTAACATATATATATGGAATCTAAAAAAAAAAATGGTCAGAAGAACCTAGGGGCAAAATGGGAATAAAGACACAGACCTACTAGAGAATGGACTTGAGGATGTGGGGAGGGGGAAGGGTAAGCTGTGACAAAGTGAGAGAGTGGCATGGACATATATACACTACCAAACATAAAATAGCTAGCTAGTGGGAAGCAGCCACATAGCACAGGGAGATCAGCTCAGTGGTTTGTGACCACCTAGAGGGGTGGGATAGGGAGGGTGGGAGGGAGATGCAAGAGGGAGGAGATATGGGGATATATGTATATGTCTAGCTGATTCACTTTGTTATACAGCAGAAACTAACACACCATTGTAAAGCAATTATACTCCAATAAAGATGTTAAATAAATAAATAATAACGATACTGGGTCTAAAGATACAACCAGGGGTTCCCTGGTGAAACAGCCCAGGCACACCACTGGCAGCCAAATAGCCCTGCCCACATGTTTAGCCATCTCTAGTAATCTTGGTGCCTTACTTGTAAATATGAATGGACATCCAAAGACCACAGATATCTGAGGAAACTAACAAGAAAGAGAGACCAGAACAAGCAGAGAGGAAAACAGAGAGGAAAAACCTGAAGGAAACAGACAAGATGCAGGGAGAAGGCAAAACACAAGAAAAACCCATGGACATTAATATCCCCAGGGTTATAATAATGTGAACACTGAATATTGGTGTAAATAACGTATAGGGAGGACAGAGAAAAGGAGAAACAGGAAGCATGCTTGTGTGGGGAGTGCACGCAGTAGTTGCATAGAATGAATTTGAAAGCTTTTCATTTTTGTTATATGACTGGCACAATTTGCATAGCACTGTAATTATATGTCTACTGAAGGTTTGATAGAACTCAACTGTAAAATCATCTGAATCAAGTTCATTGTGAGGGTAAAATTTTTGAATAACTTTTCAGATTCTTATATTGCTATTTTTTATTCAAATTTTCGACTACTTCTTGAGTTAATGTTGATAACCATCCATTTTCTACTGTTTAAATGTAGGCTGTAAAATTGTATATAGAATTCCTCTTATAAAGTTTTAAATATCCTCTGTCCACTTTTCTCATTCTTATCATTGTTTGTGTTTGTTCTTTTTTTCATAATTACACTTGTCAAAGTTTTTTTTCCTTGTTCTTTCCAAAATCAGATTTCCCTTTCATAGATTTCATTTAGTGTATTGTTGACTCGTTTCAATGTTTTCTATTGTGTTATCTGTATCAATTCTTTCTGATTTCTTTGGGCTTATTTTTCTATTAATTTTCAAACTTGTTGATTTGGGCACTTACTTCCTTTCTTCCAATACTCTTTGTTTTCTAATGGATATGTTCAAGGCTACATCTTGCCCTCTGAGTACAACTTTTGAGCATCCCATAGGTTTGGGTATATAGCACAATATATAACACTTTTTCATTTGTAAATAAATTGCAATTTCGGTTTTGATTTTATTTTAACCCAAGGTTGTCTTTTCATGTCCAGATTGGGGTAGACAGAATCACGCCCCACCCCTAAAGATGCCCATGTCTTAATCCTCAGAATCTGTTGCCTTATTTGGCAAATGGGACTTTGCAGGTGTGATTAAGTTAGATAGGAAGATGAGAAGGTCCACTGTAACCACAAGGGTCCTTAAAAGATGAAAGAGGGAGGCACAACAGTCAGAGAAGAAGATGCGGTGACAAAAGCAGAGGGAGGAGTGATTCAGGCAACATTTAGAAGCTGGAAAAGGCAAGGTAAGGATTCTCCCCTAGAGCTTCTGGAAGGAATGGAGCTCTACTCACACCTTCGCTTTAGCCCTATAATATCTTTTCTTGG
Organism: Mesoplodon densirostris; assembly: GCF_025265405.1. Taxonomy (NCBI): domain Eukaryota; kingdom Metazoa; phylum Chordata; class Mammalia; order Artiodactyla; family Ziphiidae; genus Mesoplodon; species Mesoplodon densirostris. The sequence goes on along the minus strand of NC_082681.1, from coordinate 7,881,751 downwards.
ATTTTGACCTCTTTTTATTAAATTCTTTATGTTATTATACTGTGTTAAGAGAAAATAACTTGCTTAACTTCTGCTTTGGAGAATTTTTTTTTTTTTTTTTTTTGTGGTACGCGGGCCTCTCACTGTTGTGGCCTCTCCCATTGTGGAGCACAGGCTCCGGACACGCAGGCTCAGCAGTCATGGCTTACGGGCCCAGCCGCTCCACGGCATGTGGGATCTTCCCAGACCGGGGCACGAACCCGTGTCCCCTGCATCGGCAGGCGGACTCTCAACCACTGCGTCACCAGGGAAGCCCCTGCTTTGGAGAATTTATTCTTTCCTTTGTAGCCAACTTCATCATCAATCTTTGTAAATGCTTTATACTTGCTTGAAAAAAAAGTGGAGTCTTTCTTTGAGATATATATATATGTATATAACATATATATTTATTAAAATATATGTATGTGTGTATGTGTATATATATATATATATATATATATATATACTTCTTAACTCTGGTCAGTCTTTATTCTTAATTATGTTTTATCTACTTGCTCTCTTAGTTTCTGAGAAAGATATGTTAAAATTTACTAAATATCTAAGAGTATTTGCTCTACATATTTCAGAATGATACTGGTAGATGCAGAATGGTTTATTATGGTAAATCTTCCTGGAGGATAGTAGCTTGTATCAATATAAGATGGATCTCTACATCTCATTTTATTGTTTCTTATATCTCACATTTGGCATTAAATTATATTTGGTATTAATATATCCATACTTGCTTTTTCTTTTTTTTTTTTGCGGTACACGGGCCTCTCACTGCTGCGGTCTCTCCCGCTGCAGAGCACAGGCTCCGGACGCACAGGCCCAGCGGCCACGGCTCACGGGCCCAGCCACTCCGCGGCATGTGGGATCTTCCCAGACCGGGGCACGAACCCATGTCCCCTGCATTGGCAGGCGGACTCCCAACCACTGCGCCGCCAGGGAAGCCCTACTTTTTCTTTTTTTTAAAAAAGCGTTTGCCAAGGTGAGAGAGTGGCATGGACATATATACACTACCAAACGTAAAATAGATAGCTAGTGGGAAGCAGCCGCATAGCACAGGAAGATCAGCTTGGTGCTTTGTGACCACCTAGAGGGGTGGGATAGGGAGGGTGGGAGGGAGGGAGACACAAGAGGGAAGAAATATGGGAACATATGTATATGTATAACTGACTCACTTTGTTATAAAGCAGAAACTAACACACCATTGTAAAGCAATTATACTCCAATAAAGATGTTAAAAAAAATGTTTGCCTGGTATTTATTTCTACTTCTGTATCATTATATTTTCAACTTCTCTATGTCATTTTATTACTTTGGCCTTTTTCTAGTGTACCTCTTCATGATGTATAAGTAGATTTTGTCAGAAGCAGTTGTTTTTTTTTTAATAACATGAGAATCATTCTTTTATTTTTTGGCTGTGTTGGGTCTCCATTGCTGCGGGCGGGCTTTCTCTAGTTGTGGTGAGCGGGGACTACTCTTCGTTGCAGTGCACGGGCTTCTCATTGTGGAGGCTTCTCTTATTGCAGAGCGAGCATGGGCTCTAGGCATGTGGGCCTCAGTAGTTGCAGCACGTGGGCTCAGTAGTTGTGGCACATGGGCCCTAGAGCACACAGGCTTCAGTAGTTGCAGTGCACGGGTTTTGTGGCCCCTGGGCTCTAGAGCACAGGCTCAGTAGTTGTGGCACACGGGCTTAGTTGCTCCACAGCATGTGGGGGGATCTTCCCAGACCAGGGCTCGAATCTGTTTCCCCTGCACTGGCAGGTGGATTCTTAACCACTGCGCCACCAGGGAAGTCCCAGAAGGGGTTGTTTTTAACCCAATTTAAATGCCTGTCTTTTCTCTGAATGGGGGAATATAACCCATACATATTTATATGATTTTGATATTCTATTTCATATTTTCTATTTACCATGTTCTTCCTTTTTCTCCCCCCTTCCTTCCTTCCCTCTCTCTCTTCTTTCTAACTTTACTGCCCTTTGTTAACTTGATTGAGGTTTTCTTGTTATTTTCCGTACAGCAATTTGTTATATGTCTTATTTCTATTCTTTAAGTGGTTACCCTTAAAATGTTAAAAAAGATTTAAAATTACATTTTTCTTTCATCATATAGAACTAATCCGTACACTAATCCACACACTTCCCCTGAAAAATATAAGATTCCTAGCACTCTATCTTCCTTTCCCCCTTCCTTGTCCATCTCACATATTGTAGTGATCTGAGATTTTAGTCCTGGATATTTTAAAAGTATATGTCAGCTGTTATTTAAACCAAAATATAAGCATTATTGGCCTCTTTACATACTTTTGTTTCTTATATCTTAACTTTCTGCCCTGGATTCATTTCTCATTTTGCTACAGTACATCCTTGAGTAGTTTTTTCAGTGAATTCTCTAGGTGATAACTTTCCGACTCTCTTGCATGTCTGAGAAGGTATTTTGCCTCACTAGAGTCCTGGCTTGACTAAATACAGAATTATAAGTTAAAAGTTACTTTCCTGAGAACTTTGAGGATATTGCTCCACTGTTTTCTTACACAAATTTTTGCTCCTTTGGATAAAACTTTCTTTTTCCTTCTGTCTCCATGGAAGCCTTTGGAGTTTTCTTATATCTTTGGAGCTGTGGGTCTATTATTATTCTTCCTGCTCAGCACTGGATAAGACCCTTTATTCTGAAGACTCCTGTGTTTTCTCAGCTCAAGAATAATTTTTCTGTTTTATTATTTTATTGATTTTCCCCCTCACTATCTATGTTACCTCTTATTAAATGGAAAGTGAACTTCCTAGATTGACCATACCTCTTTTCTCTCAATTTTGTATCTCTTTGGTTTGCCGGGATTTTTGGTTTGTTTCATTTTTTTTAATCCTTGAGTTTATTGTCAGGAGGGCTAATTTGGTCTTAAGTCATGTACATCCTATCTTTTAACACTTTTATTGCATTTTCCTTATTTTGGTAAAAATGTTATTTCAAAGAGCTCTTTCAGGACTTCCCTGGTGGTCCAGCGGTTAGGACTCCTCATTCCCAATGCAGGGGGCCCGGCTTCAATCCCTGGTCAGGGAACTAGATCCCACATGCTGCAACTAAAGATCCTGCATGCCACAACTAAGACCCAGCACAGCCAAATAAATAAATAAATATTTTTTATAAAAAGCAAAGAGCTCTTTCTTGTTCTTTGACCTTTTCTTCTGCAGTGAAGCTTATTTTGTTTTATGGATGCAATATCTTTGCAAATTTCTTTGAAGAAGTTTTATTGTTATTGTTTAATTCTTTGTCTGCTGCCTGCATTATTCCTACTTCCTCTTGAATCAGTTGTTCTCTCTGTAGTAGTCTTTCTCTTTCTATTGGTACTTGGCTGTTGGTTCATTTTCATGAATGAAGGACTAGGTTCCAAATATAGGTAGGTGGTAAGGTTTTTCTCTGCAGTTGGATAGGTATGTTTCCCCAACAGGCTGCTCTGGTGAATGAGAGGTAACTTCTGTGAGCTCAGCTCTATGTAAGTGGACAGGGCATGAAGCATGCCTTTGGACACTTTTGCTTAAAGGTATGTCAAACTAAAGTAGACCATTTTTTGCTGCAGTTGCCAACATATTGAAGGATTTATTTCTCTCCTGAGTAGAACTCCTTCCTTCCCATCTCACCCTCCTGAGTCTGTCATGAAGTCCAAAGCTAACTGAAGTTCTGCTCTACTCATGTCTCAGACTCCTATACCCATACTAAGAGCAGTTCCTAGGTGGCTAGTTTTCACTTTTCAAAAGTGCAGTTTCATTATTGTTTTCCACCCTGTGGTTAAATGCGTGGCAGACTTCAGCTTAGTAAGAGTGGAGGGGTGTTCCGGGAAGCGGTTGGGGGAAAAGGGCAACTAGCCCTATGATTCTAATGCAGTTCTTTCATTTCACTGGCAGTTGCCCCAGGACCCCTTCTGCTCCCATCCACAACCCCACATTTATTGACTCTGAATTTGGAGTTGCTTTGGGTTTGTTTTTACATCAGTAGTTTTCTCCTATATGCGTTCTGAGATGTGGTTTATTCTATTCTTGTCTATCTGATCCTATCTGCTTTCTACCTTCTAGGAATCCCTCATAATCTCTGGTCCATTGGTGGTACACTCTCGTTTATCAGCATTGTTAGTCATTCAGTAAGTACTTATAGAACTTCTACAGCATACCAGTCACTGTTCTAGGTACCAGGGATATAACAGTGAACAAAAGAGACAAAATTCCCAGTTCTCATGAAACTTTACCTTCTAGTGGAGGGTGACAGACAACAAATACATCATTTAAATGTCCAGTTTATCAGATGACGATAAATGCTATGGGAGCAAATTTAGCAAGGAATGCGGGAAAGAGTGCCTATTTGGATCATGGGATGGGGCTGTGTTGCAATATTAAACAGGGTGTCCAGGGAAGACCCGGCAGTGACATTTAAACACAGATTGAAGGAAGTGAAGGAATGATGGAGGGAGCAATGTAGATAGTTAATGGAGGAAATCTAGACAGAGAGAACAGAGAACCCAAGGGGGAAATGTGCCTGGTACACTGCACTAGAGGAACAGAAGAAGGACTGTGTGGATTTCCTTTTATATCACTATTTCAATCACTTCATGGAATTTAGAACAGAAGGAGAGGTTGATATTTGTGCTCAGTTGCCCTACTTTGACCTAACCTTCTACTGTGATTTCATTTTCAGGATATATTAGTCTCATTCTCCATGCACCTCATTTAACAATTATAGATCAGCTTATGACCACTTATATTATTATGCCATGTTGTTATATAACCATTGGTGTGCTGCAGCCAGTTCTCATTACTTCTATGAGCTGATTGCTAAATATTCAGGAATTTTGCAAGCTCATTGTTAAACCATTGGTAGCTTGTAATCAGCTGTGCTGGGAATATTTACCCCATGGAATTGCCAAAAGCTACAAATCAGGACCTATTTTTTCTTTTGGAGAGCTGCTTTACCAGCACAACACTATAATTTACTTTCAAATTATGTAGCATTTCATGTGTGTGTTTTACCTCCCCAAATAAATTGATCCCCAAAGTTTCTTAAGGACCAGGATCATATTTTCATATAACCAAAAACAATAAACAAATAGTGCTATGTATATAATAGTATTCTGTAATTATTTATTAAATGAAGCAAAGAATTAAGGCATACATTTTTAAACTAGAATTTTCCAGCTCAAAAAGTGGCTAGACCTAACATATATGGACAAAACAGCAAAACTGATGTCAGTGAGCCTAGAAACTATCCACTGAAACCTTCTGTCACCCATGTCAATTAATCCTATCATGCCTTACTCTTTTTATTCATAGAATTATGACATTTTCTAGTACTGGAATATGTTTAGGTTTGCAGATTAAAAATGAGTTCTATTGTTGAAAATCATCCACTGACTAACTAAACTTATTCAAATTACTAAATGACTTTAACCTAAAGTTTTCTTTTCTGTAAAATGGATCTGTTCTGAATTCACCTCATTCTATTCTCTCATAATTACTATAGGAGAACAGAAAAATATAAAAAATGAAAATCACTACATATGTACAAAATGATATTTGTATCATATAGATGTTATCTATATCATTACATGGTTGTCAATGTTATATAGATAGTATATGGATATCATTTTAATATCTGTATTTAAATAGAGCATAGTACTCTGTACATAGGATGAACTCAATAAATACTTACAGAATGAAAGACAGAAGAAAGTAATAGATGAATGAATGCATAAAACAAACTATTAGGGCTTCCCTGGTGGCGCAGTGGTTGAGAGTCCGCCTGCCGATGCAGGGGACACGGGTTCGTGCCCCGGTCTGGGAAGATCCCACATGCCGCGGAGCGGCTAGGCCCATGAGCCATGGCTGCTGGGCCTGCATGTCCAGAGCCTGTGCTCCACAACGGGAGAGGCCACAGCAGTGAGAAGCCCACGTAATGCAAAAAAAACAAACAAACAAAAAAAAAAACTATTAAATTATACTGGCTCTTAAAAATGGTTGCCTAGGTTATTTGTAAGAACAAACATTGCTAAAAAGATTGATACTTCTGTTTCTGGCAAGAATGAATGTTTCAACAAAGACATTTAGTAAGTTAAAATGACATGACTTTGGCATCTTATCAAATTCAGCATCATTCTTCCCATTCATACGTTTTCAGTGGCAAACAGCACCCAACAGAAACGACTGTCCAAAGTGTCTGGTTCATAGATAATAGGATTCGCCCTCCCAGATATCAAGATTTAGCGTAAAATCATGGCCAATTAAGATAGTGAGGTATTAACACACATACAGACAAGTAGGCCAATAGAATTCTATAAAGAGCCCAGAAACAGGCCTATACATATGTCGAAACTTGATATATGACAGAACTGACATTGCATGATGGTAGAGATAAAGCAGATGATTCCATAAGTCTTGCTAGTATAATTTGTTACCAATATGGAAAGAAAGTGAAATTGGACCTCTACCTCACACCATACAAAAATCAATTTCAAATGTTTCAAGAACTTAAATGTAAAAGGACTAACTTAAAACTCTTGGATATAGAATAGAAATATATTTATAAGTTTGGGGTGAGCAAAGATTTATTAAACAAGATTTTTAAAAGCTCAAACTATAAAAGAAAAGATTGATAAATTTGACAGTTTTAAAATTTAAAATATCTGGCCAAAAGCAAAAAGATACTGTGAAGTGATTGATAAAACAATTCACAAAGTGGGAGAAGATATTCCCAATATATATAACTGACAAAGGATTAGTATCCATAAATATAAGAAACTTGTACAAATCTATAAGAAAAAGGCAGAAAAACTGGCAAAAGACAAACACAGGGGCTTCCCTGGTGGTGCAGTGGTTGAGAGTCCGCCTGCCGATGCAGGGGACACGGGTTCGTGCCCCGGTCCGGGAAGATCCCACATGCTGCAGAGCGGCTAGGCCTGTGAGCCATGGCCACTGAGCCCACGCGTCCAGAGCCTATGTTCCGCAATGGGAGAGGCCACAACAGTGAGAGGCCCGCGTACCGCAAAAACAAACAAACAAACAAAAAAGACATACACAGACATTTCACAGAAGTAGAAAATAGAATGGCCAACAGAAGATACTCACCCATATTAGTAACCAGAGCAATGCAAATTAAAGTTGCAATGATATACCATTTCTCCCCTATCAGAATGGCCAAAATTAAAGTGTTTGCTGATGCTGAGATGATGACTAGGTAAAACCAATGGAATTCTCATACACTCCCAATAGTAATAAAAATTGCTACAATCACTTTAGAAAACAATTTGGTGTTGCCTAATTAAATATGTACATACTCTATGAGCCAACAATTCTACCCCTAGATATATTTAGAGGTAACAAACTGTTTAACAACCAATGAGTCATGGACATTAACCATTCGGAATGGATGTCAGCCTGCACCCAATACTAGTGTAGACCTACTATCAGTGTTAATACACCTGAGAGAAACTCTTGCACATAGGTAGGTACTAAAAGACATGTACAAAAGTGTTTTCAGTGGCATTTTTTGTAATGCCCAGCAAAAATTAAATAGATGACAATATTGTGGTATTTTCACACCATAGACTACTTTGCAATTATAAAAATGAATAAATTAGTCATATGCATCAACATGAATGAATCTCAAAACGTGATATTATATGAAATAAGGCAATCTCAGAAGAATATATGTAGACAGAATGATTCGATTTACATAAAGATCAAAACCAGGGACAATTTGATTTTTACCACTGCTCCCCAGGAAACAAGACCTAGTCCCTGACGTCTAGACCTAGAGGCTCAAAACGTAAAGAAGACATTAGGAGTTATCCAGTTTACCCATGTCATTTTTTTGACATGAGGGACAGGAGGATGATGAAAGCATTCTGGTTTAAGGGAATAAGTACAAGACTTGAAGTCATAAAGCTCAGATTCCAGCCTTGGCCCTCCACATGATAGCTTTGCAGCAATGGGAGGAGTTACTTAAACTCACAGAGGATAATAACAGCTGTCTTCCCTATAACTACAATTACAAATATGAGATATTACTATAGAGGAGATAATAATGAGCATGTGATTTTTTTAAGTTTATTAAATGTTTGGTAGTAACTGCTTTCACATTATAAAGATGTGCATATTTACATTAAATTAAATATTTAACAGGATGTTGGAAATCCTAAATGCACACATGACCAATTTTGAAGACACATGCTATTATTCAGTTAAACAAATATCTTTGTAAATGAGTTAAAGTGACTTAATGGGCATTCTGTAGTCAGAGCTCTTTTGGCCTCTCACAGCAAATTCTTGCTCATAGATGAGGAGAGGGAGCATTGCTGAATGAGATAAGATTCAGTAGGAAGATGGCAGATCAAACTGGGAAAGATGTTATCTGAAGCAGGCTAAGGGGAAAAAGCCAAGGATTAAGGTCAAGGTCACAGCAGGAAAATGGCATCAAGCACCAAACTTCAAAAAGGAGTGGCTCTGATGGAAATGAGAACATGAACTGTAAAGTTAGTAGCCAGGGAAGTTGGTCCTAGGACAGAAACAGGTACTTGGAAGAAGTCAAAGAACTTGATTCCAATCTAAGTCTGGGGAGAGCAAGTGTGGGCTGGAGCCAGGCAGGGCTGGACCCCTTAGGCACATAATATAGTCACTTCTTGACTCGATATACTACTGTATTTAAGTCTTCCTGTCACTACCTACACAGAAGTAAGATTACAAAGTATGGCAGGCTTAAGGCAATGTTCCTCCTTTACCAAAGAAATGTTCTAAATCCTGAGAGGATTAAGGGCTAGTAAAAAGTAATAATCATAAGAAAAACTAGCATTTTCGGGTACTTATTATCTATGCTGTGATAAGCACTTTATATGTGTTAGCTTGTTTAATCCTCAAAAAAATTCTAGGATGTAGGTACTATAATTAGCTCTATTTTAGGATAAAGAGACTTGCCTGAGGTCATAAAGCTGGTGTGGGGTCAAACCAGGACTTGACCCTGGTCTGTACATCTTCACACTCCACATTCTTAACCACCATATACTGTTTCCTCATTCCTGCCGAAATGGTACTTTTGGTGTCCTCAAGTTACTACTTACAGCGCCCATACCATGTACTATTTTTAACTTAGATCAAAATGGATTACCTTTTTAGATTTTAATGAAGGCAGATGTGAAAATGTTAATGTTGACAGCGAGATGTTTTCCTAATTACACTTCAGTTTAACAAGATAAGCATGGCTGAAATTTGAGCTCAACTTGTCTTTGCAGGTCCTCTTGTGGCACAACTCAACTACTACAGTTTGGATCTTTTAGATATCTTATAATTTTGGAGATTTTCCAAAAGTGAACTGCAAAAGATAAAAGTCAGCATTTAAAGGCCTGGAAACTTTAGTCTGAGAAATATATTTTTGAGAAGAGTACTGTTTTTTTTAAAGAGTAATTTTATTTCTTGGGCTATTTGATTTTTACATCTTTATTGGAGTATAATTGCTTTACAATGGTAGGTTAGTTTCTGCTTTATAACAAAGTGAATCAGCTACATGCATACATATATCCCCATATCCCCTCCCTCTTGTGTCTCCCTCCCACCCTCCCTATCCCACTCCTCTAGGTGGTCACAAAGCACGGAGCTGATCTCCCTGTGCTATGCGGCTGCTTCCCACTAGCCATCTATTTTACATCCGGTAGTGTATATAAGTCCATGCCACTCTCTCACTTCATCCCAGCTTACCATTCCCCCTCCCCGTGTCTAATTCACTTTTTAAGTAACTATGTTAATAGCTAAAAAAATATTTCATAATGTATTTTTCTTCCAGATGACATTTATACCTGATTTTTGGTTATAGGTACAACACTAGAGCTGCACTGTCCAACATGATGGAAATGTTCTAGTTTTGTGCTGTCCACTATGGTAGTCATTGGCCACATGTGGCTACTGAGCACTTGAAATATAGCTAATGCAACTGAAAAACTGAATTTTTTTGTTTTATTTCGCTGTATTTGATTTTAATTGATTTAAATTTAAAAACTGAAGCAGTGTAAAATATTTTTATATTAAATTTTCATTATTTTGATAGGACCACATTTCACTTTAACCACTGAATTGAGATGTGCTTTACGTGTAAAATGTATACCAGATTTCAAACACTTAAAATGAAAAAGTAAAAGAATGTCAAATGTTCCATGAATAATTTTTTAAGTACATGTTAATACATTTCAAATATATTACTTTAAATAAAATATGATATTAAAATTGATTTCACTTGTTTCTTTGTACTTTGTTGATGTGACTAGATCATTCAAAATTATATATGTAGCTCATGTTATATTTCTATTGGACAGTGCTGCTCTAGAATGTTCACATGGTAGAGTTCCAGCAGACACCCTGTTTTGTAGAGATAATCTATACCTGGGATATTATACCTGTAGTAAGGGTCACAGTCAGGCCTAATCTTCATTATAGCCCAAGCAGAATCTCTTACAGCTCCCCGTCGCAACTGGTATGCAGGAATGCAACACAGCATGCAATGACATGGATTACCACTCCCATTCCTGCACTCAGAGCAGCAGGGGCTGGGAGCAGAGCAGCATCCAGAGAGGCTTCTGGCTGGTACATCGCCAGGCATTAGCCCCAATCTATGTCCACGTAGGTAGGACATTACTGTCCATTTGTGGCTGACAACACCTTTTAGTGGTGTCCAAGCTAGCTGCATGTTGACTGCTCTAAGAACGCACAGGTATTCTACATTACTTTGAATAGCTTGATATGAAAATACTCAATTGGGGACTTACTCGGCGGTCCAGTGGTTAAAACTCTGCGCTCCCAATGCAGGGGGCCTGGGTTCCATCCCTGGTCAGGGAACTAGAGCCCGCATGTTTGCAACTAAAAGATCCCGTGTGCCGCAAGTAAGACCTGGTGCAGCCAAATAAATAAATATTTTTTTAAACTTATTAAAAAAGAAAGAAAATACTCAATTGGATACAAAAGTACATTTAAGTACCAAAAATTCTGTATTACACTTGTCAATGAAATAAAAGAGCTGTTGAATTTTTATATAGTTTCAACTATTGTACATTTTGAATTGTAAACAATGATTTTACATTTTGAACGAAGTTTCTCATCAATGGTGACTATCAAGAATTTGATGCTGATCAGGAATTGCAAGGAGCCTTTCAAGTGTAAAATCTTTATTTCCTCCTTCCCTTAACAAATTTGTTTAACAAACCAATTAATGGAGTACCTACTCTGTGCCCAGAGCTGTTCTAATGCATGGACTAAATCAGTAAACAAAAGAAAAAAAAATACCTTGCCCTCACGGTGCCAGAGGTTGAGGTAGGCACAAGGACTGTTGGCCACCTCTATTTGCAAATGCGTTTCTGAACAGGAAATTTCCTCTAGTAACATATTGTACCGTCTACTCATCTTACAAACAAGAGGACTGAGCCCTATATATTGTTTGACGGTATTAATTTCTTCCATTGATCAGTTTAATAATTTATATTTTAATATTTAAAACATAATTTAGGATGTTTACTTCATTTCTCCTATATTCCCCACCCCCACCCCTGCCAAATCGCTCATTCATAGAGAATGGGACCAAATCTCATTAGGTTAGGACTTGCTTAACCTGGATTAGGAAAAACTACCAATTTGGCTGAAACATGATATTCTCATGGAAAAATGCTGAACTGTAACCTATTTGTATATGACCCTTTTATAGAATCTCAAGACCTACCTTTGAGTCTTCCCACAACCCCCAAGTCATAATGGAAAGTTCTCTGTCTTTCTTGGGGGCACAATTTTTTTAAAGGTTGTGCTGCCCTTATCTCCCCTATTTGCCTTGAGGGTCAGAATACCTCGGGGACCTAAATTTGGCCTCTGTAGTCCCCTCTAGAGTTCTTTCTAGGAGCTCCAGGGATCTTTATGAAAATGACCTTCTGTACTTATCCTGACCTTCCAAAGAACCTGCAGTGAGTTATCTTACCTGTACATAAATAGTACTGCTCGAGGACCATTCTGTAAGGGAGTACTTCCTACCTTTTTCATACTAGGGCACACATAGGAAGCGATACCTGCATAGTACAGTGGGGTAAAGTGGAGGGCATCAGGGGCATCTAAGAGGGACTTGTTTAAAAAAAACCTATATTTTCTTTATATTATACAATTATGAAAAATATATTAAGGGAAATAAAATACCAAGCATTATGGAAGAAATTAAACACTGAATTTGATGAAAACAATGAGAATTTTAGGCTTCCTTTTGTGAATACAGTTTTCTATCTGCTTTGCAGCAAAATTCTCAAGAGTTGCCAATACTCTCTCCAATTCCTCTCCTTTCGATACTAATTCCTCTTCCTTCTTTATTTTTATTTATTTATTTTTAATAAATGTATTTATTTATTTATTTTTGGCTGTGTTGGGTCTTCATTGCTGTGCGCGGGCTTTCTCTAGTTGCAGTGAGCAGGGGCTACTCTTTGTTGTGGTGCACGGGCTTCTCACTGCGGTGGCTTCTCTTGTTGCGGAGCGCAGGCTCTAGGCAGGCAGGCTTCAGTAGTTGTGGCGCGAGGGCTCAGTAGTCGTGGCTCACGGGCTCTAGAGCGCAGGCTCAGTAGTTGTGGCGCATGGGCTTAGTTGCTCCACAGCATGTGGGATCTTCCCGGACCAGGGCTCGAACCTGTGACCCCTGAACTGGCAGGCGGATTCTTTTTTTTTTTTTTTTTTTTTTTTTGCGGTATGCGGGCCTCTCACTGCTGTGGCCTCCCCCGCCGCGGAGCACAGGCTCCGGACTCGCAGGCTCCGGACGCGCAGGCTCAGCGGCCATGGCTCACGGGCCCAGCCGCTCCGCGGCATATGGGATCCTCCCAGACCGGGGCACGAACCCGTATCCCCTGCATCGGCAGGCGGACTCTCAACCACTTGCGCCACCAGGGAGGCCCCTGGCAGGCGGATTCTTAACCATTGCACCACCAGAGAAGTCCCTCTTACTTCTTTAATAAGTTTATTTTATTAACTTGATCTACCCCATCCACCCTTTTCTTATACCTCCTCTGACTCCCCATAGGTACTTATGTGTATTATTTTCTTTCTTATCCTTCCAGCGTTTCTTTATAAAAAGGAAGCATTTTATGAATGGAGAGTCTTATCCTCCCCACTTTTTCCTACATGTGAGGTAGCATGTACTGTTCTGTATACACGGTTTTATACACTTAGCAACATATCCTAGAGATCTTCCAACATCACTGCATAGAGATCAACCTAATTATTTTTTTCAGCTGCATCCTATTCTATCTTGCAGATGTTCCATAGTTTATTTAGATAGCCTACAATGGCAGAACGCTTGGGCTCTTCTAGTATTACAAACAATGCCAATGGGGAAGTAGAGGCAGAGGGATGTATATACATACATATGTATATAACTTTTTTTTTTTTTGCGGTACGTGGGCCTCTCACTGTTGCGGCCTCTCCCATTGCGGAGCACAGGCTCCGGACGCGCAGGCTCAGCGGCCATGGCTCACGGGCCCAGCCGCTCCGCGGCATGTGGGATCTTCCCGGACCGGGGCACGAACCTGTGTCCCCTGCATCGGCAGGCGGACTCTCAACCACTGCGCCACCAGGGAAGCCCCGTATATAACTTTTGATATATGGAGGGTGTAAGTGATGAACAGAATACTACTGAAATCTGGGAGGAGGGCCCCTTACAGAGGACGTCCTATATGCATCCCACTAGCAATGTCTGACAGTGTCTGTTTCCTTCCAGCCTTTCCTCTCATTCTCCCTTGAAGTCTTTCCAGTCAGGATTTTGCATGAAAGAACAGCATTTACGAAGGCTCAGAGGCAACAGGAAGCACATTATATTGAAGCCTGTCAAATAACTCAATATGGTTGAAGCATAGTATGGGGGGGACAAGGAGGAAGATATAAACACAGGTATAAAGATGGGGTTAAAGGCAAGAAATTAGGCAGGAGAGGTATATATATACACACATATACACATAGAGAGCAAATTCAAATAATTCAATATGACTTGATTGCAGTATATGTGTGTGAGGAGGGCAGAGAAATAGATGTAAACACAGGTGTCAAGATGAGGGTAAAACCTGAATAATACGTAACATGTTTTTTAAATGGAAGGATGAACCAAAAAACTACAAGTTAAATGGCTACCTCTAGAGAGAAAGAGGAACAAGGTGGAAGGGACAAGGATACAAGCTACACTTCTATAAATAGGCCTTGTGTGGTAGATCTGATTTGGGAACTACAGAAAATTATTACATAAATATAAGACAAAATTAAAATTTTAAAACCAACCCATAAAAATCAGAAGCGAAACAAAGCAAGTGAACCTAACTCTATACTGAGTTGGTGGCGTAACTTCAGAGACAGTAACTATACTATTCTGGTTTTGTGTACATTTGAAATTTTCCATGGGTGGGGAGGGGAGAAAGAGGAAGAGGGAGAAGAGGAGGAGGAGGGAGAGGGAGGCGGAGGGGGGAAGAGAGAGAGAGAGAGAGTGGCGTGGGGATGCTGGCCAGAGTGATGGGAGGAGAGGGATGGGAGGAAAAGTTAAAGAATGTAGAGTCACAGAAACGACTCTTCAAGCAGGAGGGGATAATCAAAACAATCAAATGCTGCCCCAAGGTCAAATAAAATAAGGACTGTGAAGCATCCATCACACTGAGCATCACTTGAATAGAGACGATTAAACATTACGTGTGGTTTGAAAAGGGCAAATGTGGTTACAACTCTAAAGAAGGTGAAATCGATCTCACACCAGTCAGAATGGCCATCATCAAGAAATCTAGAAACAATAAATGCTGGAGAGGGTGTGGAGAAAAGGGAACGCTCTTGCACTGCTGGTGGGAATGTGAATTGGTACAGCCACTATGGAGAACAGTATGGAGGTTCCTTAAAAAACTAAAAATAGAACTACCATATGACCCAGCAATCCCACTACTAGGCATATACCCTGAGAAAACCATAATTCAAAAAGAGACATGTACCAAAATGTTCATTGCAGCTCTATTCACAATAGCCCGGAGATGGAAACAACCTAAGTGTCCATCATCGGATGAATGGATAAAGAAGATGTGGCACACATATACAATGGAATATTACTCAGCCATAAAAAGAAACGAAACTGAGCTATTTGTAATGAGGTGGATAGACCTAGAGTCTGTCATACAGAGTGAAGTAAGTCAGAAAGAGGAAGACAAATACCGTATGCTAACACATATATATGGAATTTTTTTTTAAAAATGTCATGAAGAACCTAGGGGTAAAACAGGAATAAAGACACAGACCTACCTGAGAATGGACTTGAGGATATGGGGAGGGGGAAGGGTAAGCTGTGACAAAGCGAAAGAGAGGCATGGACATATATACACTACCAAACGTAAGGTAGATAGATAGTGGGAAGCAGCCGCAGAGCACAGGGAGATCAGCTCGGTGCTTTGTGACCGCCTGGAGGGGTGGGATAGGGAGGGTGGGAGGGAGGGAGATGCATGAGGAAAGGGATGTGGGAACAGATGTATATGTATGACTGATTCACTTTGTTATAAAGCAGAAACTAATTAAAAAAAATAAAAAGCAAAAAAAAAGAAGGTGAAATCGAGAATGAGCTGCATAATCCAGAATGTGTGGATGTGATTCTCTTACCTGCAGCCATTGAAACGTCCAGATTCTAACTCTAATACCATTTATCCTATCCCCTCCCATAAGACAAGTTTGACTCCACCAAAATGAGGTGAGCTCCTTCACAGAGCTTCAGAGTTTCTGAAGTCCCCTGTAAGGCTCTGAAGGCGTCAGAAAGAATAAAGTATTTAAGATTAGATCCACTTGAGATGCAGCAAGGTACATTACTGTTGCTGCTGTTAGTATTATTATTTAACAGATATTAATATCGTGCGAAGTACCAAGCCCTATCCTAAGCACTTTCTGAATATTAACTCATTTAATCCTCTCAATAGCCCTATGAGATGGATACTGCTATTACAAATTTTTGCTCTGGCTCTATTATTTTCTCACCGTGTGACACTGTCCAAGTCATTTCTCTGTTCTGTGCTCCATTTTTCTCCTCTGTACAATGGAAGCTTTCGGATGGGAATTTCAAAAGTTCTTTTCAACCTTAACATTTCATGAGCTGTGATAGTGAGAAATCAGCCCTGGCCACTGACCTAACATGGTGGGAAGGAGCATAAAGCTAACCTGTCCCCCCTTTTTCCCCTCTTCTCCCAGCTTGGAGTTCTACTGCCTATATTCTGTCGTTCTCCCTACAAATGTTGGGAAATGTGACCTAACTACAGTGCCTGGCTCTTAGTAGGTATTTAGCAAATATCTGTTGAATAAATTAACAAATGAAAAATCAAATTATCCCAGCCCCCATTTGTTAGAGACCCACTTCTTCATCCAGAGAAAGTGCTGAAATTTTTGCTACAGATGTGTGGGTGCATGTGTGTGCATGTACATGTGCCCGTGTGTGTATTTCAAAAGACATGTTGCATTCCTGTCTAGATTCTTTTTAGTCAAGAAAAAGACTGTTGTGGTCATTTAAAAGCTTTCAGTAAAGAATTTTCTGCAGCAAAACTTCAAGGTCAGATACCAAGGGAACAGATTTTTGGAAGCAGTCAAAAGTGACTTGAGGCTCTTAAGAAAGTTGACTAAGTAGTCTAAACCCTAAAGAGAAAGCTGCATGTCAAACTCTGCTGTTGATGGATTCAATTAAATGGCTGTTCCTTCAGGCTGTGTACGGGTCTGTTAAGGCATTCTTATGTATGTTTGCTTGTGGATCAATCAGCAAATAATCAAATCTGGAAGTTCCATTCTTTTAATGTTCTCCTATAAAATTATTGGGGTAAAAGAAAAATGTAGGGGCCCCACGCCTTAAGAAAACCAAAACTCACAAAACAGATATATAAGGAGAAGATTATTCATGTTGCAAAAAGCAGTTCACTGAATGCAGAGTTCCTTTAAATAGCCTGCTCCCTCAGTGCCCTTAAGATGTGACTGGATTTTCCAAAATGGTATCTACACAAAGCTTTTCAGGAACACACATGTTTTGTAAAGTGACGTTCCTCTGTATTTAACGCTTACCAATTTGAAGCTGCTATTTAAACAGCATTAATTTCAACATTTATTTGGACTGAAAACTCAGTTTGGAGAAGTAAAAAGTAAAATCTTCTCACTGGAAGCTTTCCAGTAAACACACTACAGAAAGTTCACACTGCAGAGGAAATCTAAAGTTAGTTTTATTGAATATCTGGTCCTCTCGTGTTAGGAGCACTGCATTTTATTTCACAGTTGCACATGAGTTTCTGGGTGATGCTTCCCATGAGTACATTCCAGTATAACGCCTAGATCAGGGTTATCAGAAACTCTTGGAAATTCCTCTCTGTTCCTTATTAATTTCTCAGTTTTGTTTCTGTTTCTCCAACGCAGCAGTCATGATTATCTTGCTGTCTCTTAGAAATGTTCCCTTTTGTGGTATATATGCACTACCTAGTTTCTGTTAGAGTTTGTATACTGAAAAGGAGACTTAGAGGAACCTGCATGCCATGGTGGGGAAGAGAAGGACGATTTAAAGCAGGAACATTTGAAAATGAGAAGCAGAAAAAGTGCTGCTCCTGAGGGAATGGTCTTTCTCGTGGCATGCTGCCCAGAAGCTGCTATTCCTTCCTGGCTAAAGCCACAGAGGAGATGAAAAGCGGAATCCAAGAAACAGAGCTGAATTGTGGTGGGAAACAGAGCTTCATGGAAGTCAGCAGTTTGCAAAGCTAGGATGTCCGGTGTGAGAGCAAGACAGGTCGGGAGGCTACGCTGCTCAGTCAGTGGCACCTGGGCAGGGCAGCACTGAAGTCAGGGCTGTCACTCAGGCCAGAAAGCAGTGTTCACAGTGAGGGTGTGACCCAGTGCTCAGGCCACCCGTGGTGGGGTTTCTCAGGAGGGTCACAAGACCTACGGCCCACCTTTTGTGGGGACGGAGCAGCACTGAGAGATGTTAACAGACAAAAGATGGGAACACAAGGAAACCTGAACCCAAAAGACAGCACAAGGCTCGATGTGCAGAGGCCAAGAGACCGCAGTGCAAAAACGGCAACTGCCACAAGAGCAGCGGTAACAGCGGCAGCAGAGAACTGGCAGATAAAGCATATGATTTTGCATCAAAATCATAGACGCTGGGAAATGCAGGGGGAATCTGGGAGCCCCAGATGTCCACTAGCAAGCACTAATGAGCCGTCCAAAATAGGGATACACGTGACGCCAAGAGGAAAAAAGAAGACAAAAAGAAAAACCCACCAGCACTGAGACCTAGGCTACCCTCTTAATGTTTCCTGATGTGGCAGAGCATGAAAGAATGAAGCCCAATGTCCAGTGGAATGAGGTAGGGTGGACAGAACCAGGACCTAAGTGAAGTGTGCCTGCAGTGGCGGGACAGGGACTTCTTTTCAAAACAGTTTCCCAAACGACCTTGCCAGCGAGAAGGCCTCCCAGCAGACACTGCTCCTCCAAAACAGCCCCACCCCGGCTGGCTCTGGTCGGGGTTTCAGCTGCAGTGGCCATTTCAGTCACCTTCTGCCTGAACTCACCCCAGGCAAGCTGGTGCCAGCAATTAACCCAAGGGATGTGACACCTGGTTCATGCAGTTTTAGCAAGATCCCGGGCTGAGTTCCCTTGCATTCCATTGGCTTATTTATTAAGCCCCACATCTACTAAAACTGTCAGAAAATTTTCAAGCTGGTTTCTCATGACCAAAAACATAATCCTATAATCCTCAAAAAATATTTTGAACAGATAAACAGTGCAGTGTAATATCTGACACAGCCAGGCACCTGCAGGCCAGCCTTCTCCAAAGCACAAGCCTCCCCAGAGCAGATCAGTCTAGTTAGTGGGCCCCAACCGGTGCACTTAACCCTTTCATGATGCCAATCAGGGTCCCAACCCACCCTTGGAACTAGAGTAACGTTTTTAAATCTTTTCCAGTAGGGTGCAGGTTACATGCAAAAAAGAATACATAAATAAGGTTATCTGGAATACGCGTTAATTTCCAACAGAGTATCGCTGGTTGACCCAAGTGCCTAAATGGAGTACTGTGAAGGTAGTATTTCCCTGTGGTAGGCCCCAATACAGATATTTTACCTTTGGATAATTAAAAGTTGAATATAAGAGTCTGATTTAAAAAAACTCTCCCATTTAATGAAAGGTTTGGGGACCACTTTAGGTTGATTTTTTTCATTAAATGCTACTTAAAATTTGATCCTAGGTGGTTTTGAATTTTTAAATTTCACATATCTACCTGAAAGAATATTGACAATGAAGCAAAACCCTTATTAAATATGAAATGAGGACCATGTTCCACTTGCCCAGTAGTATCATTTCCAACAACTTTAACCAACTGAAGCTCAAACTGGACCTTGAAAGTAAGTGAAAATGTACCTGAACCTTTACTAAAACAGCTGTACCAAAGGGTATGCACTTTATTATGTAGTACACAAGGCTTTTGAACTAGAAACTAATTGTGAATTATGTGTGATATTTCCTTATTTGGTTTCCCCTGGTAACCTTCCATTCTTTCTAAAATTACAGTCAAATTAGAAACAATGAGGGGGTGGAGGAAGAACACTGTGAGAAATGGGTTCACTGAAAAATGAACCCCAAACAGAGGAAAGAAGTCACTAGAAGAGCCATAAGAGCCTCAGCAAACAACCCTCCACACCTCAGTAGCCCCTGAGTGCCTTGAAAGGGCCACAAACACAATACAATCCAGGATGTTCCAAGGAGTCATCAAGAAAGGGTTAAATCAGGTTGAATAAAGGACAGAAAATACATAAGGCAGTTTAGAAATTTTTCAACTTTTGGCAAACAAAGGGATAAGTTTCAGTTATGTGAAAAATGCTAAAAAATGCAGTCACAGAGAACACCCCATTCCTTCACAGAGAACGCCCCATACCTTATAATGCTCTGTGATAAACAGTAAGAATGGGTCTAGCTTACTGAGTACCTTCACTCAGTGCCTGAGCTCAGGTTCAAATCCAGGGCTGCCGGGTTCCAAATCCTTTCCATTATTCAACAACTCAACAATAAAAAGAATACCTGATTAAAATGGTCAAAGGATTTGAACAGACATTTCTCCAAAGGAAATACGGAAATGACCAAGGGACGTGTGAAAAGTTGCTCAACATCAATAGCCATCAGAGGAATACAAATCAAAAACCACAGTGAGATACCACTTTACACCCACTAGGATGGCTCTAATCAAAAAGATGGATAATGACAAGTGTTGATGAGGAGGTAGGGGAATTCAAACCTCCATACACTGCTAGTGGGAATGTTAAATGGCACAACTGCTTTGTAGAACAGTCTAGTAGTTCTACAAAAAGTTAAACATAGAATCACCATCGATAATTCCACTCCTAGGTATAAACTTGAGAGGAATGATAACAAATATCCACATAAAAACTTGTACACAAATGTTCACAGCAGCATTATTCACAGTGGCCAAAAAACGAAAACATTCCAAAAGTCCACCAACTGATAAATGGATAAACAATACGTGGTATATCCATACAATGTAGTATTATTTGGCCATAAAAAGGAATGAAGTACTGATACATGCTACAACATGGACGAACCTCAAAAATATCATGTAAGTAAAAGTAGCCAGTCACAAAAGACCACATTTTGCATGACTCCATTTATAAGATATGTCAGTAGGCAAATTTGGAGAAACAGAAAGTAGATTAGTGGTTACCAGGGACTGGGGGAGTTGGGTGGGGCAAAATGAGGAGTGATAGCTAAGTGGTACACCGTTTCTTTTAGGGGTGATGAAAATGTTCTAAAACTGACTGTGGTAATGGTTTTGCAATTCCGTGAATACCCTAGAAACACCTGAATTGTAAACTTTAAATGGGTAGATTTTATGATGTGTAAATTATATCTCGATAAAACTGATATATACTTGAAGACATGATTCTTGCCTCATCCAGTATATCTGAAGGATCCTTAACACTGGGTTTATTTGCTACTGAATTTTTTAAGCTACTTATGAAACAATGTTTTTCTGGAGTAATAGTCAAGGATATACTTTTGCTTCTTTGTTTTAAGTGTGCGCTCTTCCAAAGATGCTGAATATAGCCAAGATTTCATGTTGTTGTTTACTCCCAGTAACAGCATAAAATATTTAGTAATTATATTTCATGGCATACTACATTTATACTAAGACATAGAGGCAAATCTATCTTGGCATGCAGAAGTTTTTCCTTTATATTTTTAATCTATAAAATTATTGCCCTATTATAAAATAATGCATAATCAGCATAGAAAATATGGAAAAATGCAGAAGAGATGAAAAAAAAAGCCAGTCAACTCTATTCCCACCCACGAGATAGCAACTGTTAACATTTAGGTTTATTTTTTCCCCTTGTTTTGCAATGCATGTTTTTTTCACACAATTGTGATCACATGGTATACTTCAGCATTTATCTACTGTCTGCTTTCATGAGAGCTTTGAGGAACAAACCTAGTGAAATTTGGACCAGAGCACTAATCTGTCTCTCAGGCTTCCTCCTCCCTCCCCCCTTACCTTCCCTTTCCTGGAGCAGGACACCACCACCAACCAAGCCTGAAGAAAACAAGGACACAAGAAGTAAAGCTACCAAAGAAGGCTGGAAGTGCCCATCATCCTTAAGTGCCCATCTATCATCATGCAGCTGGCTGCTGTCTCTCCTAGGCTTACATAGAATGAATCAATACCACAGCAACAGTTCAATTTCATCTTTGCAAAGGAGGTCATGAATACAAATGGAGACTCTAAGGAGACTCACCTCTCTTCTAATCAAGTATTTGACCCCCTTACCCTCTCACAGGAGATCTGCTATGCTGTTGCCATCTCCTCAGTAGATGACCTCTTTAATACTGTGAGAAGAACACCACAAAGAGTGACCAGTCCTCCAGAAAACAGAAGGCCGCTTCTCCATTGTTAGGGCATGCTCGTTAGCAGTGTAGGATCATTCCAGGCCGAACACTGTATTTTAAAAGCCTGTGATACAAAGTCCATCTATAAGCTGTGTGGAGCCTGCTTAAAGCATGGGGAAACAGAAGCTCCATCTATTCCAAAGTCCCCAGCCAGCAAAAGACAGATAGGTCAAGCGCTTGCAGATACAAGGCTCATAAAGACACTGTGTGGGAAATGTACACTTACGGTGCATATGTGCTGTGTCGGAGGAAGTGCAATTAGATCCATAAAAGCCCAAAGCCCCACAATTGAAAATGCTTTGTGAAGGTAAGATCCACATAAGCACTGCAAGATTTAACAAGGCAGCACCTGAAGAAGTTGCTGAGGTGTTTGCTAGACAGCACACAAAAAGAGACCTGTTGCTAATACCCTTGTGAATCATAAATCCCAATTTTCTCTACTATGTGCTCATGATTAAAGTACCTTAGCCTCTCTTTTATACAGATGCAAATAACATGTTTTTAAAGAAGGGATAAATCACCTTAAGCCAGTTGTTGTTTGGATCTAGCTGTGATCAAAAGAACTATTAGGACAAAAGCGGAAAGAAATATTATGCAAAGCCTATAACATTAGTCACTAATAGTGCCCTGTGGGAAAGCCAAATGTAATAAGATGGGTACATAGTATGATGTCAAATTAACCCATCTTTTCAAGGACTACTGTACTAAGTAAAGCAAAGTGAAAATGTGTGTACCTGAAAATCCAAAGGTTGAAAGTTCTGAACAAAGCTCTTAATTCATGCCATTTCCCGAAATGACCTGAAGTTGAAGTAGCCAGTCCAGTAGACAGAAAAATACTTGGTTAAAACATGAGAAGAAGCACCACTCAACTCTTGAGAAAATACTGAGTGTCATGAAAGACCAGCTGGAGAGGAATAATTACTTAAATGGATGTTCATCTTGATGAACAAGCACCTGTGAAGTCTTAAACAACAGGCATGATGTACAACAAATGATGACCAGAGGTCAGTAAACAAGTGATTGAACTCAAAGTTCCCTTCCAAGGCTAATACTCATCATATTGAGTAATTTCTATCAAAGCAGGCATGAGTCTTGAGCACCCAATAATCTATCCAACACAGAAAAGACAAGCATGGAGAAATACTGCATTGTCATACAATATTTTTTTCTCAAATTTAGTCTTGCAGCTTCAAGATAACTGGAAAACACCATGATGTCACTGTTTTTAATGCCAGAGAATGGGAGTTTAAATATTATTCTTTGGGCCATTCTGTAGCTTCTATTTGGAGCAAAGAAAAATAATTTCGGAAGTTCATTGTCAATTTCAGCTTGTCATCTTTCTATATCAAAGACAGATGGGATTAGATGCAAACATATGGGAAGATATTTTTTCTAAGCCTAAAATGTCTTGTATATTTGTATATTTTCTCATTATTATACAGGGCTGGGTTGTCACTTGGCTGTCACTTTAAAGTAATTTCATCTGGGACATAGAGACTGTCGAGCCCTAGGTTAATGCAGAATATAGGAAACAGCTATACTAAGCAGACTGTTTTTTTTTTTCTCTACCCTTCATAAAAACTACTTTTGACCGCTGTGTTAAGGGCAGTTCCATCTATACTTTTATGGTGCCTCTTTCTCAGCAAATGTTGGACTCTATCTCAGGCTTACAGGATTTTCCATGGCACAACTGCTTGCAAAATTGATCTCTGTGCTGTCTTTCCATTTGTGTATTCATTCTCACCTCTTATTTCTGAAATTGAACCAGTGTCTTTATTTGGTGCATATTCTGTCCAGTCAGCATTTGACGTTTGTTTGCCATAAAACATTTCTTGTCATTAAACAGGCCTTCAAGGGTCTACCTTATCCAGCTACCACCACTGCCCACCACTAAACATTTTAACATGGGATAGTTTTTTGCAGAGTTGGCAGGACTGGGTTGTTTTTCCCACAGTGAGTGGTAATAGACTAAATTTGTTTCCTCTGTTCCTTTGCACCCACATCCCTGAATCACTCCTCTCCCAGTCTCAGATAAGAAGTCAAACAGGGTACCCATTCCAGCTTTTAAAAATTAAAGTGAAACCATGAAAGATCAAGAAGAAAATATGAAAGAATATTCATCCCTTCTCAGAATGCACCAGGCTTTTGTAAGCACAAGAACAAAGAAGAAACCATAAAATAAAAGATGTATGGACCTAAGAATTTAAAAAAATCAATCTTCTGTGTGCTGAAACAAAACTAAACTGTAAGCAAGAAGCTGGAAAACCATATTTGCCAAACAAATATGACACGCACAAAAAAATGGTTAATATTGTTACTATACAAAAAAATGTTACAAATCAGTAACAAAAAGACAAACATTCTAAGAGATAAATAGGCAAAGGACCACTGTACTGTTGATTGTCCAACTCAGCAAGCATTCTCCACCCCCTTCTCCTTTGCCTGCATCACAGGCACCTAGGGGTAGTAATGTAATACAATCCTGCAAGCCAGAATCTGCTGGAGGAGAGGGGCATTTCTGGGAAAAATTATGTTTTCTTAATTAAAGTAATGAGGTCACACAAATTCCTTACCTCATTTTTCCTGCCTTGGGAAAGGATGGGATGGCTGAAGCTGAGGCACTCATCTTGCAGATGTGATTCCACTGAGCTGCTGAACCAATACCACCAGCAGCTGGTTACTTCCAGACTCCTGTTTGTGTGAAGAAAACATGAACCCTTATTAGTTTAAGCCACTGTTAATGAGGGTTTCAGATACTTTGAGCCAAAAACATTCCTCACAGATGTTCCTCATATGATTAAGCAATACACAAAAAGTAAGATACAGATAGACAATAAGCATAAACATTGCTTCACCTTGCAGATAATAAAATACATTAAAAATAGCAATGCTATTACGCTAAGTGAAATAAGCCAGCCACAAGAGGACTCTTACCTTATGATTCCATTTACATGAGATACCTAGGATCCTCAAATTCATGGAGACAGAAAGTAGAATGGTGGTTGCCAGGGGCTGGGACAAGAGGGAGGGGAAAATGGGGAATTAGCGTTTAAGGGACAGAGTTGTAGATGGATAAGATGAAAAAGTTCTGGAGGTGGACGTTGGTGATGGTTGCACAACAATGTGAATGTACTTAAGGCGTCTGAACTATACACTGAAAAATTATTAAAATGGTAAATTGTATGTCGTATATATTTTACCACAATAAAAATACAATAAAAATCAGAAAAAAATTAAATAGCAACACAATACTAGTTTTCAATTTTCAAAACTGACTACATTTAAATTTTTTTTTAATTTTGTTAATTATGGTACACAGTGTTTCTGAGTGTGGGAAAACAAGGATTCTCATATGCTACTGGTGGGAGTCTGAATTACTATGGTAAACTATACCCCAAAATCTTATAAATATTCAGATTTTTGGTACAGTGATCCTACTTCTAGGAATACAGCCACTCAAATAATCAGAAATATAGAGAATGTTTTACATCCAATGATGTTCATAACATCATTGTTTATAATATCAAACAATCTGAAACAACCCATGTGTCCAGAAAGGGGGCTGTTTAAATGCATTGCTATCTACCCCTTCCATGGAACACGGTACTGGCATGATGAACAATGGTGTAAGTCAAGGGCTCTTAAACTTTGCTGTATATTTGAATCGTCTGGCGAGATTTTATCATTCCCAGTTTGCAATACCTCATATCCATTCAGTCAGGACTCCTGGAGTCCTCCACTCCTGGAGGTGGGACCCAGACATCAGTACTTTTGAAAGCTCCCTCCACCCCCACCAGCCAGTGATTCCAATGTGCAGCCAAGCTGAAGAACCACTGATGGAGATTTCTATTTATTGACATGGAAACAACATAAATATTCACTAGAATTTGTTTGATGATAAAAGCAGATTATAGAACAGTCTGTATAGCATGAGCTCATTTAAAAATATAAATGTGTGGGAATTCTGAGTAAAGATGATGGATTTAACACCCACATTTGCTTTTACTTCTTCCTGAAACTCCACTAAAACAACAATAAAAAGATTTTTTAAAGGTACAAACTGACAAGGAGAAAAATAATGGGAGAAGAGAAAACAGCAACACAACTTTGAAAGCTAGAAAGCATTTGAGTGGTGACAGGGAACCAAGAAAGCCAAATCCTGAACTAATAGTAAGGAACGCTGAGAAATAACCCAGTTTACAATGCAGAGCCCCCACCCCTGATGATGACTTAATTAGTGGAAGCAGGTACCCCTGGAAGGATGAAGGAAAAGGTCACCTGAAAGTTTACTTAGGATGTAGTTGGAACTCCAGATCCCTTCCCTAAGACAGCTGGATCTGAAGGTTTATTTTCTGGAGAGGGTAAAACAGACGGTCTCTAGACAAGAGGGCATCAGACACAGTGGTGGGCTGAGGGTTCTATAACTGAAAGAAGACAGATTGAGTTAATGCTGAAATCTCTGGCTCTCTTCCCCTACTCAGTTCTCAGAACTGTGGTGGCCAGGTTTATACCTTCCACGCACAAGTTTGGAAGAAATCTGATCATCACAAGAAGAGAGACCTAAAGGTACTTGTTATGGGCTGAATTGTGTCCCCCCAAAATTTGTATGTTCACATCTTACATACGAATGCACATGTAGCTCACGACAGGGTCTTAAAGAGGTAAATAAGTTAAAATGAGGTCATTAGGGTGGGCCCTAAACTAATATGATTGACATTCTTATAAGAAGAGTAAATTTGGAAACAGACACATACAGAGGGAAGATTATGTGAAGACACAGGGAGAAAATGGCAATCTATAAGCCAAGGAGAGAAGCCTCAGAAGAAACCCACCCTGCTGACAGTTTGTCTTGAACTTCTAGTCTTTGGAATTTGAGGACAATAAATTTCTGGTGTTTAAGGCACCCAGTCTGTGGTACCTTGTTACAGCAGCCCTAGCAAACAAGTACAGTACTATACCAGAATTCCCCCCAAAATGGCCCCGCTATATCACCCTGCAGTGAAACTACACTGACAAGGCCCACTCACACCCTCCAAATGACTGCTTCCAAATGACTTTTGGTCCCCCACTCTTAAGCATTTTAGCATACATCCAAGGATTATCAGACATCCGTGGAGCGCTTCCAACATGAAAGATAGAATCGAAAGCAAACAAATAGGAAATTAAAAAAAAAGATTCAGAGAAAGCAGGGACTATTCATGAAGGAAAAAGAAAATGCTTCTGGAGTACTGATCCATGCTACAACATGGATGAGCTTTGAAAATACTATGCCAAGTGAAAGGAGCCAGACACAAAGGCCACATAGTACAGGGATACATTTATATGAAATGTCCAGAATGGGCAAATTCATAGAGACAGAAAGTAGATTAGTGGTTGCCAGGGGACAGGAGGGGGAGGGAACAGGGCGAAACTGCTAATGGGTACAGGGTTTTAGCAGGGAGGGATGAAGATGTTCTGAAATTAGATGATAACAATAATGGTTACACAACTCTGTGAATATACTAAAAAACATGGAATTTTAGACTTTGAAAGGGTAAATTGTATTGTATGTGAATTATGTCTCAGTAATCTGCTATCAAAATTATATAATAATATCCTCAGAGATATATGAAAAGATAGTATATATCTACATATATACTAAATACAAACAGAATGCTATAAATAAGGAAAATTTTTTTTAAAAACGAGCTCTTAGAAATTAAATTATATTATGGTAAAAAGGATTTAATTCAATAGAAGGATTGGAATATAAAATTGAGAAAATCTTCCAGAAAGTAGAACAAAAAGATGAAGAAACAAAATAATAGGGGGAAAAAAGGTAAGAAAATTAGAGGACCTGTGTAAGAGATACAGCCTGCAAATAATGGCAGTGCAATAGAGAGAACAGAGAGGAAACAGGGAAGTGTATCAGTTATCTATTTCTGCATAACAGGTTCCTCAAATATTTAGTGGCTTAAACAACAATAATCAGTTACTATCTCCTGTGATTTCTGTGGGACAGGAATTCAGACGGGGTACAGTGGGGACTGTTTATCTGTGCTCCGCAATGTCTGGGCCTCCGCTGGAAGGCTCCAAGGCTAGAGTCTGGAATCATCTGAAGGCTCATTCATATGTCTAGTGGTTGGTGCTGGCTGTCAACTGGTATACGCATATGGCCTGGGCTTTCTCACAATGTAGTAGCTGGATCCCAATAATAAGTGTTGAGAGAGATAGAGGGAAAGAGAGATCCAGGCACAAATCATATTTCCTTTTATAACCTATCCTTGGAAGATGAACAGTGTTACTTCTCCCATATTCTATTGGTTGAGGCAGTTACAAAGGTCCACCCATGTTCAAAAGTAGAGAATACAGACTCTACCACTCCTTGGAGGAATGTCAAGGTCACATTGTAAGAAGAGTATATGGGATGGGACATATATTGGCATAGTCATCTTTGGAAAATGCAATCTTCCATAGAAGAAAAACTTCAAAGAAATATCAAAATGTAAGAAATTTTTCCAGAACTGAAGGATATGAGTTTCCAACTTAAAAGGGACATAAAAGATTATGCCCAATCTAATGAATGAAAATAGAACCATGCTAAGTCATCTCACGGAGGAATTTCAAAACATTGAGGTCAAAGAGAAGATCCTACAAGCTTCTGTTAGTTTTCGGACTGCATCTTTTCTTTTTGGAACCTTCCACTGCCGCTCTGGGGAGACAATCCATCATCACTCAACACTGCTTCCCCTACCTCAGGAGAGTGTGCTTGCCCCACGTCAATCAATGTACCAGGCTGTTTCAGGGATGGACACATTTAACAAATAAAGCCAAGCCTAGCTCTTTTTCAGGGACTGATATAGATGTTGGTTATGAAAGGGCCTCTTCTGAGATCGTAAGCACCAGGGACAATGTAAGCCTGGAGTTGCCAGGAGCTGTCTTTGCAGCCAAGTGTGAGAGGCCCACTTGAGAATGAAGCCAACAGTAAGGGAAATAAAGCCAAGAGATGGAAAGAGAAGGAGAGAATTGAAATGATATTGTTTGAATGCCTGGAACTAGCTCTACCCTTGGCTATCCAAGGTTATGTAAGCCAACCAATCCCCTTTTTTGCTTAAGCTCATTTGAGTTAAGTTTCTGTCACTTAAAACCAAAAGTATTGACTCATTCAACAATTCTTTGCATTGGTATTTCAGAGAAGAATAACCATATGAGACAGTAATCACCAGAATATGCTAACTTTGTCAGTTTCCCAAGGGTAGATTGCAACAGTAGCAAGCATTCCTAGGACACTCAAAAAATTCAAGTAACAACTATAAAAGTTTTTGCAGGATTTACTTACATTTCAATGAGATATTTTAAGGAAATAGAGAAAGAGTTCCTATTTGTCTATCAAGTAATTTTGTACCTGTAATTCATCATTAGTGAT
Source organism: Mesoplodon densirostris (assembly GCF_025265405.1). Classification (NCBI taxonomy): domain Eukaryota; kingdom Metazoa; phylum Chordata; class Mammalia; order Artiodactyla; family Ziphiidae; genus Mesoplodon; species Mesoplodon densirostris. The sequence goes on along the minus strand of NC_082681.1, from coordinate 7,852,357 downwards.
GTATGTGTAAAAACTTAATTTTAAAAAGGTGGTGTTATTTTCAGAAATGACATATATCTCAAATGTGAGCTCTAAGATATATGGTACAGCTGAAGACATGACAAACGTTTATAATTCTGTTCTGCTAAGTTTCACAAATCCTTTGGAATCTCTTAAATTTTCCAAACATTATTTTATAATTGCTATAATTTCCTATTCATAGTCTGTATATATGTATTCTCCTCAAGGTATATTTTCAGAATTTAAAGAGAAAAATGTATTTAAACACTGTTGTAAACAATGAGCGTAAGTGGGGCTCCGATTAGTGTGAGGTTCTAATCTGGTGTTTTTCTTTTGGAAATTGAATGTATGCATTTTCCTTTCCAGAAAGGGGGAAGGAAAAAGGATGGGAGGGAGGGAGAGAGAGAAAGGAAAAGCAAAGAAAGAATAGGTAGGAATTGAATTATTTGTTAATTATAAGTGTAATTTCTAATTTTCAGGTACAAAAATACAAGATAGAAGATTTTTGCATAATTATAAGTCTATCATGCCAGGTTCCCAAACTGATGTGTTCTAAGCTTGGTATAAACAAATAGTAACTCAGGAGTATGTATTTCCCCACCACAGTACCTCAGAAGGAAAGAAAGTTTTCAAAATCAGTTAGCTTTAACTTTGCAGTTTAATGTCATACTGTTTCCAGAACGAAGAATCAAATAAACCGTCTATTACTAGACATATCTCTGGTTAGTTTAAATGGAATTGGAGCCATCAAAACACTTGATCCAGGGGCTTCCCTGGTGGTGCAGTGGTTGAGAGTCTGCCTGTCGATGCAGGGGACACGGGTTCGTGCCCCGGTCCAGGAAGATCCCATGTGCCGCGGAGCGGCTGGGCCCGTGAGCCATGGCCGCTGAGCCTGCGCGTCCGGAGCCTGTGCTCCGCAATGGGAGAGGCCACAACAGTGAGAGGCCCGCGTACCGCAAAAAAAAAGACACTTGATCCAGATTTTTGACTTTGTTTATCTATGTTACTCACCATGGAGGATACAGAGTCAACTAGGATTTTTAGGGGAGTAGAAAACTAAACAATATTCTAATCACTTTGAAATTGATTCTTTGGAATTGACTTTCAAAAAAGTTAAAATACACGAAATTATTGGCTTCTGCACCATTTCTTAGATAAAAAGAAAGGTATTTTAAAGCCCACTTTTCCTATGGCTCTTATAGAAACTGGACAGTTGTTTTGTCTCAGACACTGCTTAAGTACTTTACATATTTTATCACACTTAATTGTCACAAAATCCTGCCTGGTGAGTACTATTATTGTTTGCATTTTAGAAAGGAGGAAACAGAGGCAGAGAGTTATTAAGTAACTTTCCAGAGGCCTGACAGCTAGTAAGTAGAAGAATCAGGATCTGAACCTGCAGCACTACAGTCCCACAATCTTAACCACCTCTCTCTAGTGCCTACAACTAGAACTAGTTTTAAAATGCCCCCTGGAAGTAACTAATCATTCTGAAAAAAAAAATCTTAGTTCGTCCTGTCTGACAGAAAACCACACAATATAAAAGTTGGAAATGCCAGCCGCCTAATAAAATCTCTTTCTATTCGGTAAACATCTATTCAGATTAAACCATTATTAAGAATATAAAATACAAAGAAATTTCATTGTTATAAATATCCAATTCATGAGAATAAGAAAACATCTGAGTCTAATTAATCATTATAAACTTCGTATTTTCATATTCAAAAAGCAATCAAATTTACTCTGTCCAAAATCAGCTAAGAGTGAATTATGGTAATTCATGCATATTAGCTTATCACAACACATAACAAAAAGCATCTTTCCCTGTCTTTATTTTTATTTTATAAAAGCAATGAATGCAAATGGTAACAAGCCAACAAAAATTCCGCAGACAAAAGGCTGCAGACTCTCTCCCATCTCACCCTTCCCCAACAGTAAACCCACTTCTCAAAAGCAATCAATCTTTGCCGTTTCTCTCTTTAGCTCTCTGGAAGTATGAATGATATGCTTAGACAACTATTTCTTGATTTGTATCTGTTGACGCCCTGATAGCCCTGATATGAAAGAAGCACTTAATTTACAACATCCTTCTGGCCCTCTCTCATCTTCCTGACTGTTGATCTTTGTTATTTTTAGTTCTCTCTGGTTACCTTGGTAACTTTAAATATTGTACTTAAAGCTCTATTTGTAGTTCTATCAACTTTTGATAGTATCTCTTGGACAGAATGCAAATATAAGCAATATTGACAATATGGGAGGTGGAATGTGGACAGGGCCAGCCTCCTTGGCATGCGACCTATGCAATCACACAGAGCCTCACACCAAGAAGCGCTAAGTACATGGTTTACTACTCTGCTGTCAACTACCCTGCTGTCATTGTCTTGAAATTCTTAAGATATGAAAGAAAATCTTAAAAATGGAAAAAGAGGGCCTCCCTGGTGGCGCAAGTGGTTGAGAGTCCGCCTGCCGATGCAGGGGATACGGGTTCGTGCCCCGGTCTGGGAGGATCCCATATGCCGCGGAGCGGCTGGGCCCGTGAGCCATGGCCGCTGAGCCTGCGCGTCCGGAGCCTGCGCGTCCGGAGCCTGTGCTCCGCAACGGGGGAGGCCACAACAGTGAGAGGCCCGCATACCGCAAAAAAAAAAAAAAAAAAAAAAAAAAGGAAAAAGATGCCTTGTTCATGGTCAAGTGATACATAATTCAATGTAATTCCAACTAAAATCCCAACAAATTTTTTTAAATTTTATTTATTTATTTATTTTTGGCTGTGTTGGGTCTTCGTTTCTGTGCGTGGGCCTTCTCTAGTTGCGGCGAGCGGGGGCCACCCCTCATCGCGGTGCGCGGGCCTCTCACTGTCGCGGCCTCTCTTGTTGCGGAGCACAAGCTCCAGACGCGCAGGCTCAGTAGTTGTGGCTCACGGGCCCAGTTGCTCCGCGGCATGTGGGACCTTCCCAGACCAGGGCTCGAACCCGTGTCCCCTGCATTGGCAGGCAGACCCTCAACCACTGTGCCACCAGGGAAGCCCCCAACAGATCTTTTTAAAGGAGCTCAATGGGTGCATTCTAAAATGTATATGCTTAAGAATATCCAAGGTTTGCCTTTGCTATATCAGATATCAAAAGTTATTATAAAGCAACATTAATGTGATATTTGTATAGGGCTAAAGAACTGAAAATGAAACAGAATAGGGTATGGAGAAATAGGTCCATGAATATATAAAAATGATATATGCCAGGAATGGTATTACAGAGATAAGATAGATTATTCAACAAATGGTGCTGCAACAGTTGGATGTCCTACCATATGCCACACTTGAAAATCAGTTGCTGGTGGATTAAAAATTTAATATGAAAAAACAAAACTTTAAAAAATTTAATACAGTATAGGAGGATGTTTTTATAAACTCAAAGTAAGGAAGCATTTCTTAAATAAGACACATAAAACAATGACAATTAAAGAAAATATTGATAAATTTGACTCCATGTAAATTATTAACTTTTGTTCATCAAAAAAGAAAGTAAAAAGTGATAAACTGGGAGAAGATATTTGCAACAAATATGCCTAACAAAATATTAATATCTAGAATACATAAAGAATTCTTACAAATCAGTAAGAAAGGACAGGGACTTCCCTGGTGGCACAGTGGTTAAGAATCTGCCTGCCAATAAAGGGGACATGGGTTCGAGCCCTGGTCCAAGAAGATCCCACGTGCGACAGAGCAACTAAGCCCGTGCACCACAACTACTGAACCCACATGCCACAACTACTGAAGCCCGTGTGCCTAGAGCCCATGCTCCACAACAAGAGGAGCCACCACAATGAGAAGCCCGCGCACTGCAATGAAGAGTAGCTCCCGCTTGCCACAACTAGAGAAAGCCCACACACAGCAACAAAGACCCAACACAGCCAAAATAAATAAATAAATTTATAAAAAAAAAAGAAAGGACAAATGACCAAATAGAAAACTGGGCAGGGACTTCCCTGGTGGTGCAGTGGTTGAGAATCCGCCTGCCAGTGCAGGGGACACGGGTTCGAGCCCTGGTGTGGGAAGATCCCACATGCCGCAGAGCAACTAAGCCCATGCACCACATACTGAGCCTGCGCTCTAGAGCCCGTGGGCCACAACTACTGAAGCTTGCATGCCTAGAGCCCGTGCTCTGCAACAAGAGAAGCCACTGCAATGAGAAACCCGCGCACTGCAATGAAGAGTAGTCCCCACCCTCTGCAACTAGAGAAAGCCCATGAGCAGCAACAAAGACCCAACACAGCCATAAATTAATTAATTTGAAAAAAAGAAGAAAGAAAACTGGGCAAAGGACTTGAACTGACATTTTATAGAAAAGAAAAATGAATGGCACATAGCCATGTAAAAAGATGTTCAACCTCATTAATAATCAGAGAAATACAAATTATGCCACAATTAGATACCATTTAATATCCACTAGGTTGCCAAAAATTAAGAAGTCTGGTAACACCAAATATTTCTCAGGATGCAGATCACTAGGAACATCTGGTGGAAGTACAGACAGGTATAAACATTTTGAAGAACAATTTGCAGTATGTTATAAAGTTTAACATCCACATATTCTTTAAAGCAGCATTTCTACTCCTAGGAATACAGCCTACATATATATATGCATGTATATTCTTGCATATGTGCACCATGACTATATCTACACAGTTCATAACAGAAAAAAATAAAAATGGAAAAAAAACATCCAGCAACAGGTGAATAAAGACAAATGGTAGTAAATCTAGACAATGAAATATTACGTAGCAGAGAAAATAAATTCACTATAACTACATGCAACATGAATAAATCTCATAAATACAATGTTGCATTTTTAAAAGTCCCAAGACTACTTCAGTATTTCATTTTCATAAAGCTCAAAAACAAGCAGGTATTTGTGTAAACACAAACACAAAATTCAGAATAATAGCTACGGAAAGCTTGAGGATGGGAGAGGGAAGGAGCACACAGGTGGATGGACCACACAGAGCCCTGGCTAAAACAGACAACTTTCCTTGTTCTCCCCATTTACTGGAAGATGAAATGTTTCCAGTTCATTTTCCATTTAGAGTGCCTCAGCTTTATCTGAGGATCTCAGTTCTACTCTCCATGTTATGCAGTCCCATGGGCTTATCTCCTGTCCTGCCACAGTCAATCTTTCTAAACCCTTTGTTACTGAGATGACAGTATAGGTTCAACTTCAGCTCCAGCTTAGCCCTCTGGTTTGCAGCTCCACTTGGTTTATTCACTGGGAATTGCCCTTACTTTCTTTTGAGCTCAGATATGCTTTGGATAGGATGTCTGTGAGAGGTTATCCAACATTCTCTGGGGGATTTTGCCATGGTACATGTTAAATCACTTTTCCAATCTGTTCTCTGAAATTGATCTTCTCCAGTTTTCCATTTCTACTTTGGTCAATTTGGGTCATCATATACTAAAAAGAAATCAGTGATCCTCTATGTTTTCAGATCTGCTGCCAAACACATGTATGTATTGACTTATAATTTTTTCACTATATGTTACACACAAGTTTGTCTCATTTCTGCTTATGAATTTTACCAATTTTTGTTGTTTTCTACTTTTTTTCCTTTAGTCTAGTAAAGGGTTTATCTAATTTATAATTATTTTCAAACAATAAGCTTTTGGATTTTTACCCTATCTACCACCGTTTTTGTTTCCCAATTTATTAATGTTAGCTTTTATTTTTCTTAACTGCTTTTTCCTAGTTCTTCTTTCTTCCATTGTCTTTTTCTAATATTTTTAGATAAGTACTTAGTTTCTTTATTTTTCATGGTCTTTTTTAAAATGAAGACATTTAAGGCCATGAATTTTCCTCTGAGAATATATATTTTTGTATGAACTACACCTTGCTTTCTAAGTTTTCAATTTTCTTTTTTTCTTTGATCCAAAGTTTACTTAGAAATGTGGGGTTTATTTGATATCAAAGCAGATGAGTCACCTTTATATTATTCATTTCAAATTTTATTTAAGTTTTATCAATGAGTATAATCAATAAAGGAACTACTTTTAAAATTCTGCTTCGAATTTCTTTTTGGACTAACTCATGATTGACAGTGTAAATGTTTCCTTACTCCCCTGTCTTTACCCTCACGAAATAGTATACTTACCAATACACATATAGCTATTAACTTGTTTATTTATTATGTTATTCAAGTCCTCTATGTATCAGACAGGAATAACGTTCAGCTGCTAGAGAGTCAATACAACAGTAGCTTCAACAAGCTAATGTTTTATCTTCTCTCTCTCTCCCTCTCTGTCTCTCTCTCTGTCTCTGTCTCTGTCTCCCTCTCTCTCTCTCTCTCTCTCTCACACTCACTCACACACACACACACACACACACACACACAGCAAATTTGACGAGATAGCCCAGGACTGATATGGCATCTCTATGCATTTATTAATGCTCTGGGTTCCTTTTATCTTTCTGCTTTGCAATTTTTAGTGCCACCATCCATCCTCAAAGTTGCTTCATGGCCAAAGGTGGCTGTTACAGTTTCAACCATAACATCCAATATTCCAGGTAGAAGAAGGAGGGAGGGAAGGGTCAAAAAAGATCTTATAGTTAAGTCAGCCTTCTTTAAAGAGCTTTCCTAGAACCCCCACCCAGTGATTTCTGTTTATAGGTCAGTGACCACCCCTACTTTATGTATTTAGCTGCTATACTGTTTACTGCATATAGGTTTGTGTTTACGTTTATTATAGCCTTGCCCCTTATAATTACATAATGTCCATTTTGTCCTCTTTGGTTCTTCTAATTTTAAATTCCTCTTGCATTCTTTTTATTTGTATTTGCATGATTTTTTTTTGCTCATATCCTTAATTTCAATCTTTATCATTTTAAGTGTATTTTTTTTTTTTTTTGGTATGTGGGCCTCTCACTGCCGTGGCCTCCCCCGTTGCGGAGCACAGGCTCCGGACGCGCAGGCTCAGCGGCCATGGCTCATGGGCCCAGCTGCTCCACGCGGCATGTGGGATCCTCCCGGACCGGGGCACGAACCCGCGTCCCCTGCATCGGCCGACGGACTCTCAACCACTGCGCCACCAGGGAAGCCCCCTAAGTGTATTTTTAATCTACTGGACAGTCTCTATATTTTAATGGGATGTCAGTCCATTCAAATATAACATTAAGTCTGATGTGCTTGATTCTGTGTTTTGCATGTAGCTTTATATTTACTATTTATTTTGTATTGCTGCTTGGTATTTTTCCTTTCTTCTAATACACATATTTCTTTACTATCTATTTAAAATAAGACATCAAATGTTGTCTCTATCAAAATGCTCCATTTCCTCCCCCATTTTTCCCCATCCCAGTAAGATGAAACAGTGAGAATACTTTCACTCTACTCTACCCTCTTCTGCCTATCCTCTGAAAGGCCTTCATTTCGTCTCATCTCATATCTTTCAACCTAACCCCTACATTTTATGCTGGAACGATTCAATATATACATTTAAAGAAAAATTGAAGTTCAACCCATATCTCCTACCTTATACAATAGTTAAATTGAAGTGGATGATAGAGGTAAACCTAAAAGCTAAAAATATAAAAGTTCTAGAAGATAATACAGGAAAAAAGGTTTTGCCACCTTGGTGTAAGCAAAGACTTTTTCGGTAGGAAACACAAAGCACAATCTATAAAGTACAAATAAATAAATAAATTGGACTTCATCAAAATTAAAAACCACTGCTCTTCAAAAGACACATTAAAATAGTGAAAAGATAAGCTACAGACTGGGAGAAAATATTTCCAAAACACATATCTAGCAAAGAACATGTATCCAGAATAATAAGAGAAATAAGCAACATATTTTTAAGATGGGGAAAAGATTTTGGAGCATTTTACCAAAAAGATACACAAGTGGATAATAAACACGTGAACTCAATGTAACTGCTTATCAGAGAAATACAAATTAAAACCCAAACGTGATATCACTACACACCTATTAGAATGGCTATTTTTTTAAATAACAATACCAAGTGCTGGCAAAAATGCTGAGCAATAGGCATTGCTGATAGAAATGCAAAATAGTACAGCCATTTTTGAAAATAGGTTGGCAATTTCTTATAAAGTTAAGTACACACTTACCATATGACCCAGCAATCCCACTCCTGAGTATTTACTGGAGAGAAATAAAAAACTATATTCATACTAATAGCTTCATGCAAATGTTTATACCATGTTTACTCATAATCTCCCCAAACAGGAAACGATGTAAATGGAAATCTAAATGGCCTCCAAATAGCGAATGGGTAAACAAACTGTGGTACATGTGCATATGCACATAATGTAATACTACTCATCAACACAAGGTAAGGAACTAGTACTAATACATACAATATCAAATGCATTTTGCTAAGTGCAAAAATTCAGACTCAAAAGGCTGCATACATATTGTATGATTCCATTAATATGACATTCTGGAAAGGGTAAAACTATAGGGAAAGAAAACATGTCAGAGTGCTTGCCAGAGGCTGGGTGTGAGAGGCAGAGATTATAGTTACAGGACTGTAACCATCTGTCAAAACTCATAGAAAGAACCATACATTAAAAAGAGTAAATTGGGGCTTCCCTGGTGGCGCAGTGGTTGAGAGCCCACCTGCAGATGCAGGGGACACGGGTTCGTGCCCCAGTCTGGGAAGATCCCACATGCTGCGGAGCGGCTGGGCCCGTGAGCCATGGCCGCTGAGCCTGCGCGTCGGGAGCCTGTGCTCCACAATGGGAGAGGCCACAGCAGTGAGAGGCCCGTGTACCTTTTATGTAAAGTAAATTCAGTAATAAAAACCCAAAGAAACAAAATAACCCAATTTTGCACTCCGTGGTTAATTCATAATGAACACAGTGATAAAGCACAAAGTTCATTCCATCTAAGTAATCTAATGAATACAACCCATAAGAGACTCAAGTATGGGATGTGGTTCTGCCAGAACCATAACAAGCCAACTAGGGACTGAAATTCCTACTCAAACTTGGGTGGGACCAGGGCCAGTAATGCATTCTTCAGGAATTTAACTGCTTGAGATTAACCCTTTTCTAGTGGCCAGTAATACCAGCAGTTCTCATTTTGCATGTCCAATCAGCACCTGCTGTCAGCAGCAATCTGACTTGGGGGCAGGGCTCAGTCAAGCTTGTCTCCCCAGAGTTCAGTTTTCAGAACAGTTTTGTTTTTCCTAATTCTACATCTTCCCTGGGCCCATGCTCAGACTCTCCTCCGAGCTCTGGAGCTGAGGAGCAGCTTCCCTTCCATCGGGTCTTATCTGACTCCTTTGCCTTTCTGACTCATGACACCTTTCACCTCGTGGCAGGATGGGAAGGTGGGGGGTCTCAGATATCTTGCTGGATATCCTCCCCCTGCCCTCCTCTCCCGTGTGCCCAGTGCTAGAACTACTATTGCACCATGAACACAACAGACTCCCATCCCGTCCTATACTGTCCATTTAATACCCCTCCGATCTTTTCCAAGCTTCACTTCCCCACCTTCTATTAAAGGGATAGTCCAAATTCTCTACTCACCAGCTCAGATACCTCAGCCTCAAGCCAAGATTTTAAAACATTCTAAGAGGAAGAAAGCGAAAGAAAAGCAAACAAACTATTCCTTTCCCAAGACACCCCAGTCTCGGTTGCATGCCACTAAAGCAGGATAATCTTCTCCCTTAAATAAAGTCATGTCTGAAGTAAAAGAAAGAAAGTGCTTCATTTTAAAAAGTTATACTTATTTTAATCCTTTAGGTAAATCATCTCAAGGCCATTTCTGTTCAGTATACTTGGACAGCACAGATCATCACGGAAATGCTGAAACAGAGATCAATTGCTCACACCTATTAAAAGCCCAAACATTGACCTTCCCGCCCAAGACTAAGGCATACACTCATTTGTCTTTGAAGGAAAATGCCACAGATTGTCTTTTGTACTATTAACCAATGGAAGTTTTATGCCTTATTTACATGTACGTTTTTTCGGGTGGAGGGTCACATTCCATGAAGAAAATCATTTCTGAATTCTTGTCCTCTGACCATCACTTAAAAACAAAAGAATTCACTTACATAAATCACAGAGCTCAAAGATTCCAACTGCCTTTAAAGCATTCTTTAAAAGAATTACTTCTAACAAAAAAATTTTTAACTTGAAGTCCATTTCCTCCTTAGCCACTTTTGCAGGGAAAGTTAATAAAAACAAAAATGTTTAAACTCTATTCAGTGTCCAACTAGAGGGGTGGGATAGGGACGGTGGGAGGGAGACGCAATAGGAAGGAGATACGGGGATGTATGTATATGTATAGCTGATTCACTTTGTTATACAGCAGAAACTAACACACCATTGTAAAGCAATTATACTCCAATAAAGATGTTTAAAAAAAAGATGTTAAACAAAAAACTCTACTGATATTACTATTATCCCATCCTGCATTTAAAACTTCAGATATTGATTGAAATCCCCTTGTTTTGTAATCTCTGTATTTCACAGCATTCTACATGGAGAGTTAGCTCCATGAAAGTTAAACCTTTTTCTTTTCTGCTGTCACCACTTCCCACTTCTAAAAGCCCTGGTTGCTATCAAATCCCTGCCTGAAAAGTCAGCAACTGTTCATTTGTTAGGGTCTCAAGGTGGTCCTCAAGACATTCCCTAATTCCCTATCAGAACTTGGCATATCCAGTTGAGACACCTATTCAGGCCTCTGCCTGAATATCAAGGCTTTCCTTTCCTTCAGGGTTCCAACTCTCTTTTGCTGTTAAAAAAGAGAAATAAGAAAGAAAATCGACTAAAACCCAAAAAAAGAGGGCAGAAGCGTCGTTTACTACTATGTTCCCAGAACAGGAAAGAACTAGAAATATATGGTAAACAGCACTAATGGCTACTGCAGCATGGGAGCAGATGCAGCCTAAATTGCCATGGCTCTTCCCTTGCTTCTAAGTTCCAGAAGCGGGTGCAGCTGCTGGTGGCACTTTCCCTGCAGGTAGGGTCCCCCAGATCAGGGAAAGTAGCTGTAAAGCTGCTACACCACTGCCCTTCTATTCTCAAGCTCACATCGCCTTCTGGACAATTTGTATAATCTGGTGCTTTCCTTTAAGGCAATGTTTACAAACGATGAGCTCTCGTGGTTCTTGACTGGAACTTGCCACCTGTCAGGAGCACAGTCAGTGCCCCGGTGTCCCTAGGCAATACTTCATCCCCCAACTTTCTGGTGTCCTGGAAAGACAATCTCCCCTTGGTGACGCTTCCAATCACCCAGTTGGAAGCTTGGTGACCTCCTTCAATCTATGGATTCTGGTCACTCTCTCATTTCTTTACTGTGGACTCTCCTCCACCTGTTCCTTTTTCTCCTCCTAGAACTTCTAATAATTTGCACATTGTATCTCCTGTATCGGGCTTCCCTGGTGGCACAGTGGTTAAGAATCCACCTGCCAGGGCCTCCCTGGTGGCGCAAGTGGTTGAGAGTCCGCCTGCCGATGCAGGGGATGCGGGTTCGTGCCCCGGTCTGGGAGGATCCCATATGCCGCGGAGCGGCTGGGCCCGTGAGCCATGGCCACTGAGCCTGCGCATCCGGAGCCTGCGCGTCCGGAGCCTGTGCTCCGCAGCGGGGGAGGCCACAGCAGTGAGAGGCCCGCATACCGCAAAAAAAAAAAAAAAAAAAAAAAAGAATCCACCTGCCAATGCAGGGGACACAGGTTTGAGCCCTGGTCCGGGAAGATCCCACATGCCACGGAGCAACTAAGCCCGTGCGCCACAACTATTGAGCCTGCGCTCTAGAGGCCGTGCTCTGCAACAAGAGAAGCCACCACAATGAGAAGCCCCCACTCACCGCAACTAGAGAAAGCCCTTGCGCAGCAACGAAGACCCAACACAGCCAAACATAAATAAATAAATTAATTAATTAATTAAATTAAACTCCTGTATCTGTCCTCCAAATGTGTCTTTCTTTTCTCTCACGATTTCCATCTCTCTCTATTTTTGTGTGTTTTGAGTTGATGTTCCAGGCCACAGATTTGGATCTCAACAGGGACTGTTCTCTCCTTTAATTCACTGACTGTACTGTTTAGTTGGGAAATCAACTTGTATAGCTTCAGACTTCTCCTATGTTCTGCTCTTGAATCTCCTCAAATGCTCTTGCTATTTTCTATTCAAGTTGTCCTGTTTCCTCCAGCAGGTCTTTTACTGGAATGTGTCCTGATGGATCTTCCTCTCTGGCTGCTACGCCCCTGGGCTGGTAGTTATTTTATTGTTGTTGTCCCCTCTCTAGGGCTCAGTTCTAGATTCTAGAGAGCCTTAAATTGAAGCAGTCCTCCGGGTGGAGGCAGGTGAGAAAGACGCAGCCTCCCAGGTCAAGAATTCGGAAGCAGATAGATTGCCAGTGCCCTGCAAGCAGCCACTGGAGATTCCTGCCTTTGGTTCTGACCACCAAGCTTCTCCCAGGATGCACAGCATCCTCCCCCTCAGCCCACGGCTCCTGGACGCTGGTCTCTAGGCATTTCTGCAGCCCATGGAGGAGAAAGTCCTATACCAGTTCTCTCCACTGGAGCTCCCACAGAGCCGAAATCTTCACTTGCACCCAAGAGCTGGTGGTCTCAGCATATGTTTACCTCAAGAGAAGTAGAGAGACATATGATCCAGCAATCTCACTCCTGGGCATATATCTGGAGAAAACCATAATTCGAAAAGATGCATGCACCCCAATGTTCACTGCAGCACTATTTACAATAGGCAAGACATGGAAGCAACCTAAATGTCCATGGAAGAGGAATGGATAAAGAAGATGGGGTACACATATACAATGGAATATTACTCAGCCATTAAAAAGAATGAAATAATGCCATTTGCAGCAACATGAGTGGACCTAGGGATTATCATTTTAAGTGAAGTAAGTCAGGCAAAGACAAATATCATATGATATCACTTATATGTGGAGTCTAAAAAAATGATACAAATGAACTTATTTACAAAACAGAAACAGACGCACAGACTTAGAAGACAAACTTATGATTACCAAAAGGGAAAGGTGGGGGGAGGGATAAATTAGGAGTTTGGGATTAGCAGATACACACTACAATACATAAAATAGATAATTAACAAGGACCTACTACATAGCACAGGGAGCTCTAAAAACACTGTAATAACCTACATGGGGAAAGAAACTGAAAAAGAATGGATATATGTATATGTATAACTGAATCACTTTGCTGTACACCTGAAACTAACATAACATTGTAAATCAACTATACTCCAATATAAAATAAAAATTAAATTAAAAGAAAAAAGAGAGAAGTAGAGAGGTTGGAATTGGGACCTATATTCCAAAGTCTCCCTCTCCACTCCCAGGACTTTGTAACTCCACTAATATTAGGGAATGTGTTATTTCAAGCTATAAATTGACTTTCAATTGGAAAACTCTGCCCAATTTTCTGCTAGGTTTAGTGCAAACATATTCAGAAATTCATTATGGTAAAGAAGCCTCTGATTTTAAAAACTACAAGATTTGTAACATTTTTGGTGCTCTTCACATAGTTTTATCACAAGTCCGGTCAGTGATCAGATTTACACCAGCCCCAAACCCTAGTGCTGAAGAATTAATTTCTCCTGAATAATTAATTGGTCAGTTTCCACGAATAATAATAGTGTGCTTAAAATGTAGCTTGTTATTTTCTTTCTTACAAGACAGATCACCATTTACTTGAAGAAAGTAGCATTTTCAAATACACATCTTTCAAGCCAAACTGATTTTCATTTCCTTTTTTATCATATTGTATTTTGGTCAGCATCCATAAATCAGATTTCATGTACTAAAAGAACCCAACAAATAGCAATCAGTTCTACAGTAAGGCCTTACAAAATGCATTCTTGTATAAACTGTGATTCTCAGGTCACACCAACCTAGGTGTAAAAAGAGAATCACAATGGCAGTTGCATATTAGCGTTTCTCTGACCATGCTCCTGTACAATTATGAGAAAATGGTGGCCTCTTCAGCTTCTCAAAAATACTTCCGGTGAGTACCCTGGCTGTGCCTCCTGTGTTCTCTTAGAACTAGCCTTCTTGGCTCCTGAGGCATTCTGTATTTCCTTCTCCTGTACTTATATCTCCTATCACTAAAACTATGCTACCACTGCCAACTGGAAACATTACTGCTAATATCTCTGCCCTCCCATTAGGCCAGTGATGCTCGGGCCCATTGCTAAAGGTCCTGTGACAAGCGAACTGAAGATGTGACTCCCATCACTGCTAAAACAGCCAGTGTTCTGTCCATCGCTTGAAAAAATCTTGGAGTCAATGCAGTTGACAGCTTTCATCCTCAGTAGCCCAGCTTTATGAGCTCTTTTACTGCTTCTCCTATATCTAGAATTCTGGCATGATGCCCAGGGTGCTAGAGCCAGGAAACAATCTGAATTACTAATACCGCACTAAGAATCAGTCCTGTCCCATGGTGGCCTCAGTCCTTGGACCACATTTGCTTGATCTCTCTACTCCAACTCTTAAGTTTTTCCTAATAGGCTTCGCATCTCTCAGGAAAAACAGACTAACGGTGGGCCTTCCTCCCATCAGTTTTCTGGACATGCCTCAATTCCAGCTGTGAAAATACCTTAGACTCATACTAGTGCATCTGGATCCCACTCATTGAATAATTACTGCTGCAACTAATGAAATGTAAATACTTTGTTTGCCATGTAACAATTTTTTCCTCCAACATTCCCTTAATTTTTCAATGAGTTTTTAATGTGGGGATAATTTTCAATTCACAGAAGAGTTACCAAGCTAATACAGAGTTCTCATATACCCTAGGGTGCCAAGTTCCCCTAGGGTGTCACAGTACCTTGTTACATTTGCCACAAGTAACAAACCAACTTCTGCACGTTACTATTAACTAAACTACAAACTTTATTCAGATTCCACTAGTTTTCCCACTCTACCTCCCTTTTTCTCTCCCAGGAGCCAATCCAGAATACCACATGGCATTTTGTTATCTTGTCTTTTTAATCTCCTTTTGTCTGTTAACATCCCTCAGTCTTTCCTTGTCCCTTTAATTTTTAAATGGTTGAAATATTTTCATGTCAGTTCTACGAAGAGTCTGAGCCCTGCTCTGCCTAGATACTAAAGGTTATGGAAAATATTTCTTCCCATTAATTCTGAAAAGGCAGGTTTGTCAAACAGAAAGGAGCAAGAAAGCTCTAGAGTGTTGCTTTATAATATAACAAATCACAGATTATATTTCTGAGGTTGGGCTTTCCTCTACTCCTTCAAAACAGGCAACCTTTTCATGGAGGCCAGGAACAAAAATCTCTACACTTTACACACACCCTCTGCTTGGTTGACTAGTTTGCAACTGTGAGCCAGGGTTTCCCCAGCTATTACTGTTCCACCATCAACACTGTGGACGCCAAGTGCGGCACTCACTGCTAGCTACATACCCAACACCACTCACATCTTCCTCTTCCAAAAGAAACCCAGCTTTGTTTACCGCAGCAATGTGTCTGGCTAAAAAATGGCAAGCTTCAGGCTTCCTTGCAGCTCTGTGTGGCCAGGCAACATCATGCTGGCCAATGAGATGTAAGCAGAAGTATACTAGATGGGGCTTCTGAGAAAGCTATTATTTTTCTTATTTAAAAAAAAAAGGAAAAAAACGAGCAGCTGGCATATGCCTCATGCCCTCTATTCTTCTCTCTTTTCCCTGCATAAAATGTGATCTCAAGGCCTGGAGGAGGTGCAGTCAACTTGCAAGCATGGGGACATCAAGGACAGTAAAGGGGGAAGCAGAAAGAGCTTCTGTATCAGTTCCACACGGCCTGTGTCCAGACTTTTTATTACACGTGATAATAAATAAACTAAAAATAAAACCTTTTAATTAGGTCAATATTTGTCAGGTTTAGGTGATATGTAATCTAATGTAATCATACTGATAAAGCCACGCTTGCAACACGCACTGACCCAGTACTGCAGTAGACAGTGACCCTCAGTCACCACTTTAAATCATCTCTGAGAAATCAAGAGAATGAGAAAAATGCCAGGAGATTTGAGATAGACAATCTTCCACATCTCAAAAAGGACATACGAACCTCCAAACTTAGTCAGTTCCCGGCAGGACTCTAAACACGACTCTTACTAAGCAAATTCACACTTCTGAAGGACTTTGCTTACTGCCTTTCAGGTGAAAGTTCACTTGACTTTGGCAGCTCATCGAGCCCAAATGAATGATCAAACCAAGGTCCACTGTAGCTTAGAAACATTTCTCTGCCCTGGTATTAAAAGCCCTTCTTGGAGTGCTCTGTTGATGTCAGGAGGATAAGCCAGTCATGTATGCTGCCCTGCAGAGCGAGGCGGAGTTTGTGAGTCTGTGGCTGGCGATGGCAAAAGCACGCAGAGACCCACCATCCAGTCTTAACATCGTTGATACAACACATTGTCTGTCGACACTGGTTAAGCTCTTTACACAGATTATCTCATTTGATGCTCACAATGCCCCAATGAGCTGCATTCTACTTATTATTCCCATTTTACAAAAGGAACCTGAACAGAGATCAAGTAACTTGCCCAAGAAGACTGGCTAACAAAGAGCCTCTTCTTTGGAATTCAGAAAACTTGAGCAATCTGTCCTTTGATTGGTTCCCTGTGTGCAGCACTGGGACACTGCTACAATGCCCCCCCTCCATGAAGATTGCCTTCTTCTCCTGCTACTAGTCACTGGCACTGAACTCACACAGAATCAACCTTCCCCCCACATCTCATGTAACGTATGTATATGACAAATGGCAACCAGAAAAGCTCTAGTCCTCAGTATTTCAACATTAAGACCAATCCTTCCTTTCATTCTTTGAACAGAGTAGGTGTCAGCATCACTCTTTCACTGAAGCCAAACTTACTCCTGCTTTTCCTAGCGGTTACCTATTAGACTGATTTCTTGGTTTTGTACCTCAGATTCCATATAGGTTAGGTGCTCCATCAGTTAGAAGTGCATATGGCTGCAGGTGATAGAAAAGCCACCTTAGGAAAGCTTAATCAAATAGAGGTTTCTTTTTCTCACACAAGAAGTCTGGTGGTAGGTGGCTGCTGGCAGTGGTTCACTGACACTACTGTGATTCTCTTGGCTAGCCCCCCATGGTTTCCCTAGGTTTCCCTAGGCATCACATCCACAATCAAGGCAGGCATTACAGAGGAGGAGGCAACATCAGCCAAATTTGTCCCCCTTTCTCAAAAAAGCAAAAGTTTCCCCAGGAACTTCCCAAAAACGTATGTTTACATCTTATTTGCAAAGAAATATGTCATGTGGCCACTCTAGCTGCAGGGGGGCTGGAAACGTGCATATTTAGGTTTTCCAGCCTCTAGGGTAAAGGCAGGCAGGGGAGAATGAGGCTGGGAATGGAGGTAGAGTTAACCAGCCCAGTGTCTGCCACAGATCGCATGCTTATTGTTCTTAAAGGATAAAGAGAAAATAATGTGATTATCTCATAATGAAGTAGATACTTGAACTGACCTTGAGCATTAGTACTTCCACTTGTGCAGGCTTATTGGTGATGTTTCAGCTATGAACACGAGTCCTGACACTGAACCCCAAGCTACAAGAGAAATTCCAACCCAAACGTTTAACATCAAGCTCTGAAGTGTAGAGAGCTTAGAAGTTATCACTCCCAACCTTACAACCAGAAAAACATTAAGCCAACAGAAAAGCAATGACTTTTCTTAGACCCAGAGAATGGAGGTCACAGGGCAAACTGCCAGCCCCAAATGTGGAGAGAGGTGAATATAGATAATCACAAAAGAGATCTAATTACCTGAGGCAGAAGCCACTGGAGCCAATTATTGGTGGGAATACTTAAATGCTGGTTTTGATGAATTGCTTGAGGCTGAGTGTGGACTAGCTGAAGAGTTGAAAACTCCTGGGGGACGAATCTTGGGGGAAGGCCTACATTTTCATGGGTTTTGCCTCCAGGTACCACCCCCCCTCCAGGTTCTCTGAGTGAAGTTCAGAGAAAAATTCCCTGTTGTGTGCAGGAGGATGGAAAGCATAACCATTTTGAAATACACCCAGTGTTCTCCATAACAAAGGCCTGCTCTCCAAGGGAAATTACCTTACCAGAGCCCTTCCTAACCTGGGGGAGGAGCTATGAGCCAGTGTAGTCCCCTCTAACCTTTCTGTGTCACCTAAAGGGAGAAAAAAAAAAAAGCTAAGAAGTTCTTCTGAAGATCATAGCCCAGGGACTCATGAGAAACCACGCAAGCAAGAAGAATGAAGCAAAATATTTAAAGTGTTGAAAGAGGGGGGAAAAACTAGTATCCTGTATCCAGTGAAATTATCCTTCAAAGGTGATGAAGAAATAAAGACCTTTTCAGCCTAAGACTGAGAGAAATGTTTTAAAAAGTAGTTAAAAGTTCTTCAGACAGAAGGAAAATGACACAGGTCAGAAACTCAAATCTCCATTAAGAAAAGGAAGGGTTTTGGGAAGCGATAAATGAAGATAAAATAAACTTTTATTTTCTCTTAATCTTAATTGATCTAATAGACCTATCTTTTCAAATCACTAATAGCAACAATGCATTGGTGATTATGGTACATGGATAAGCGAAATTAAATGGTAGGAGAGACAGAAGTGAACGGGAACACTCTTTAATAAGGTACCTGCACTACACATAAAGCAGTATAGTGTTATTTGAAAATAAACTTAAATTAGCTGTAAATATATATTGCAAATTCTAGGGAAACCACTAAAATTTTTTTAAAGAAGTAAACTGATATCCTAAGAGAGGAGAAAACATACAATCATATAAATTGCTCAAAGTCAGAGAAGACAGAAAAAGAGAGGAAGATTAAAAAAGAACAAGTGCAATGAATAGAAGAGTTACAAAATGGTATATTAATACAACTATATGAATAATCACTTTAAATGTGAATGCTCTAAATACGTGAATTAAAAGATGGAGAATGACAAAGTGGATTTAAAATGAAGATACAACTATACATTGTTTAAAAAAACCTCACTTTAAATATAATGACACAGCTAAGGGGACTTGCCTGGTGGTCCAGTGGTTAAGAATCTGCCTTCCAATGCAGGGGACAAGGGTTCGAGCCCTGGTAGGAGAACTAAGATCCCACATGCCACGGGGCAACTAAGCCCATGTGCCACAACTACTGAGCCTGCATGCCACAACTAGAGAGCCCATGAGCCACAAGTACTGAGCCCATGCGCTCTGGAGCCCACACACCACAACTAGAGAGAAGCCCGTGCATCGCAACAAAGAGCCCATGCACCACAACGAAAAGATCCCGTGTGCTGCAACTAACACCCAACACAGCCATAAATAAATAAATAAATAAATAAAAGACACAACTAGATTAAAAGTAAAGGGGTGAAGAGATATATACCATGCTAACATGAATCAAAGGAAAGCTGGATTATCTATGTTAATTTCAGATAAAGCAGGCTTCAGAGCATGGAACATTATCAGAGATAAAGAAGAGCATTACATAATGATAAAGAAGTCAATTCTCCAAGAAGACATAAAATTTCTTAATGTATATGCAGCCAACAAGAGTGTCAACATATGTGAGGCAAAAGCTGACAGATCTACAAGGAGAAATAGATCCATTGTTATATTTGGAGATTTCAACACCCTTCTGTCAGTAACTGATAGATCGAGCAGGCAGAAAATCAGTAAGGATATAGTTGAACTGAACAGATCCATCAATCTACTTGATGTACTTGACAGCTATAGACTATTTCAGCCAACAGTAGGATACACATTCTTCTCAAGTTCACATGGAACATTCACCAAGAATGGTCCATAAAACATACCATAACAAATTTGAAATAGTAGAAATCATACAATGTCTTCTCTCAGACCACAATGGAACTAAACTAGAAATCAACAACAGAAAGATAATTGTGAAATCCCCAAATATTTGGAGATTAAACAACACACCTCTAACTAACACATGGGTAAAAGGAGAAGTTTCAAGAGAAATTTTGAAATATTTTGAACTAAATTAAAAGAATACAATTTATCAAAATTTATGGGATACAGCAAAAGCAGTGGTTAGAGAGAGATTTATATACCAGCAATGAACAATTGGAATTTGAAATTAAAAATACAACACCACTTACAGGAGCACCAAAAAAATGAGATACTTAGGCATAAATCTTACAAAATATGTACAGTATCTATATGAGGAACACTACAAAACCTTGAAGACAGAAATCAAAGAAGATCTAAGAATGATTAGACATCCATATGCATTTTATTTTATGCATATAAAAAATAAAATAAATAAGTCTAGACACAGACCTTATACATTTCACAAAAATTAACTCAAAATGGATCACAGACGTAAATGTAAAACACAAAACTATAAACTTCTAGAAGGCGACAAGGGAGAAGATCTAGGTGAACTTAGGTTTGGTGATGACTTTTGGGGTACAATACCAAAAGCATGATCCATGAAAGAAAAAAACTGATTAAGTCGGACTTTTTAATTAAAAACCTCTACTCTGTGAAAGACTGTTAGGCGAATGAAAAGACAAGCCACAGACTGGGAGAAAATATTTGCAAAACACAATCTGATAAAGAGCTGGTATCCAAAATATACAAAGGACTATTAATACTCACCAATAAGGAAACAACCCAATTTTAAAATGGGCAAAAGATCTGAACAGAGACCTTCTCAAAGAATATACAGATGGCAATAAGCATATGAAAAGATGCTCAGCATCTTAAGTCATTAGGGAATTGTGAACTAAAACAACAATGAGATGCCACTGCACACCTGTTAGGATGGCCAACATCCAGAACACTGACAGCACCAAAAGTTGGGTTGGGCGAGGCTGTGGAGCAACAGGAACTCTCATTCATCGCTGGTGGGAGTGCAAAATGGTCCAGCCACTGTGGAAGACAGTTTGGCAGTTTCTTAGAAAACTAAACATACTCTTACCATGGGATCCAGCAATCACACTCCTAGGTATTTACCCATATGAGGTGAACACTTACGTCCATACAAAAACCTGCACATGGATGCTTATAGCAGCTCTATTCATAATCGCCAAAACTTGGAAGCAATCAAGATGTCTTTCCGTAGGCGAATGGATAAATAAGCTGGGATACATCCAGACAATAGAATATTATTCTTCCCTAATGAGAAATGAGCTATCAAACCATGAAAAGACATGGAGGAACCTTAAATGCTATCGCTAAGTGAAAGAAACCAATGTGAAAAGGCCCCATACTGGATGATTCCAACTCTATGACATTCTGGAAAAGGCAAATCTATGGAGGCAGTAAAAAGATCAGTGGTTGCCTAGGGTTAGGGGGTCGAGCTGATGAATAAATAGGTGGAGCCCAGGGAATTTTTAGGGTGGTGGAACTAGTCTATATGATACTATAATGGGGGGTGCATGACATTATGCATTTGTCAAAACCCATACACTATACAACACAAAGAGTGAACCTTAATGTAAACTAATGTACGGACTTTGGCTAATAAAATATATCAATTTGGCTCATCAGTGATAGCAAATAAACCACAGTAATGCAAGATGTGAACAATAGAGGAAACTGGGAGGGAGATACCAGGGAACTGATATGCGAACTCTCTACTATCTGCTTGATATTCCTGTAAATCTAAAACTGTTCTAAAACGTAAAGACTATTATTTAATTATTTTTCTAATATCTAGTTCAAAGGAGACGTCAAAGTGAAGTGAGATTGTCAGAGAATGTGTCATGAAAGAAGTGAGGCTTTAGCTGGCTCCAAGTGGGTCCATAGGATTTCTAGAGTTGGAAAGGGCAAAGGGCATTTTAGTTGGGATTGAGGCATGAAAAAGATTCAAAGGGCTCAAATTTCGAAGGAGCAGGAAATAACACAGAATAAATCAATGCAAAGACAACAGGCAACAATTTAATGGAAGCTAGGGGCCAAGGCAAGTCTAGAGGTGCTGAAGCATCATTCCAATTGGATAAACACAAGCACGGGAACAGATTTGACCCAAGCTGCATCCTCAACACATATTCATTCATTTATTCATTCATTTCATAAATCAGTAGGCACCTGCTATGTTCCAAACACTGTGGTAGGCACTGGGGACAAGCAGTGGATAAAAGAAACAAAAATCTCTGTTCTCACTGAGCTTATATTCTAGTGATGAGACAGACAGAACTTACCTGATGTTTTCAAGAAATAGCAAAGAAGCCAGTATGGTTGGAAAGGAGTGAAGGGAGGAGGTAGAAGGTGAGATCAAGGAGATAACAGAGGCCAGTGGGTGAAGGGCACTGAGGCCAGAATTAATAAGGACTTTGGCCTTTACCCTGAGGCATTTAGGGTACAATTGGAAGGTTTTGAATAGCAGAGTGACTTGATTGACACCTGAATAGGGTCTGTCTCTGTGTTGAGAATAGACAGAGGATAAGAGTGGCTGCAGGGAAACCAGTGAAATTGTTACAATAATCCAGGTAAAAGAGGATAGGGACTTGGACCATGGTTTCAGCAGCACAAGTGGTGAGAAACAGATTGTGGACTCTGAAAGGATTTGTTGATGGATTCAACGTGTGAGAGAAAGAGAAGGTCAAAATGACCCAGTTTTAGGCCTGAGCAACCACCCTGAAGAAGGGGCTGCCAGTGAGAGAGAGAGAGAAGAATGTGGGAGGAACAAGCTCATGAGCAGGGCTGGGCCTGTGTCTGAATTCAGCTGAGCTGAGACTCAGAGTTAAGTGGGCAAGACTAAATCATAGTACATACAGGTAGTGAGGATAGGCATGCATTCATTCAACCAACATTTCCTAAAATCAACCACTTTGAATGTGCCAGGGACACAAAGATAAATAAGACGTCTTTCCTGCCCGTAAGGAACTAACAGTCCAACGAGGAAAACAGAAATATAAATAAGTGATGCTAGTACATTAAGCATCATGGGTGAGGTATTCAACATTTACCGAGTCCCTGCTATATGCCAAGCAGCATGGTGAGGAAGCAGGAGGTGTGTACAAAGTTCTTTAAGAGCACAAAAGAAATTCTTGCAAAGGTTTGTAAAGACATTCACAAGGATTTTCACCACAGTGTGACATCAGGGAGTTGGCAGTAAACTAGACGCCCATCACTAGGGAAATCACAGCGATGTGGATATAGCTCAAGAACGCAGTGTTGAGTGAAAACAGTGGGAAATAGAGATTTACAGTCCAGTACCGTCTTTGTAAATGTAAAAGGCATACACAAAACACCCCATGTCTTAAATGATCAAGGATCTATATCAAACATATTGCAGCTTGTGTCTAGAAGAAGAATGAGAGCGGGTATTGAGAAAGACGAGGACAAATAATTTAAACAATGTAAAATAATATAAATAAGAGAGGGGCCTTGCAGGGACAGAGGATGACAATGTGCTGA